>NC_045444.1:27457277-27562721 GCF_002776525.5 Piliocolobus tephrosceles | reverse complement strand
ATACACAGACACACACACACACATCTCTTGTCTAGTCCTCTTAGAGATGTAGGTACACACAGACACATACAAATATCTCGTCTGGTCCTCTTAGAGATGCATATAAACACATACACACATCTCTTGTCTAGTCCTCTTAGATATGTATATACACAGAGACACACAGATTTCTTGTCGAGTCCTTTTAGAGATGTATATACACACAGACACAAATATCTTGTCTAGTCCTCTTATAGATGCATATACACACATACATACATCTCGTCTAGTCTTCTTAGAGATGTATATACACACAGACACACATATATCTCTTGTCATCTTAGAGATGTATATACTCACAGACACACACACACATCTCTTGGCTAGTCCTCTTAGAGATGTTTACACACACAGACACAGACACACACACATCTATTCTAACCAGATCCATTTTCTACCTGTAAGATGGTTATATGAATGAAGGTGGCTTGATTCTCATACATGGAAGCATTCTATCTAAGTACTCCCATGCTGACCGTGGTTCCCCTTTGCATCCCACTTTCCTCCTCATTCAGTCATAGATTCCTTTCTTGATCAGTATCCATATTCACTTCCAAACATGCTTAACCTTATCTGCAATTTCTCCATTTGTTAGAACCATCACTTGACAATTGTCTTAAATTTTGCCTGCACCAAAGCATCTGACTAGTTAGAACTTGAAAAAAATGTACAAATCCTTGTTTATTGGGCTCACTTCAAAATTTATCACAGATCTCAATTGAACCCTCAATACTGCCAAGTATTCCCATTATTGTACTTTTCAATAAATTCACCTTTGCACTTTTTATGTTAACTCTATTCTCTAGCTTCCTTCATTATCTCCATGCACCTCCTCAGCCTTCCCACCATTACAACTAAAGAAGTTATCTTTGGAGCCAGCCCTGCCACTGTGCCCTAGATGTTATATTTTCTTGCCTCTCTAGTGTTTGAATCCAGCAATCATCCTCTAAGCATCAGTTCCTAACTGTGGAGGTCTTCATTTCAATGCACAAAACTACCTTAATATCATCTATCTTAAAGAAAAACAATGTACCCTTTACCTCCGGACTCCCATTTTTCTAATCTCTGACTTAGCCGTATTTTTAAAAATATTGTCTATTCTATATGAGTGTTCTTGGTCACTTCCCATTGTCTCCTTAATTCAGTCTAATTAGGCTCTAGCTCCCATCACTTAACTAGTTCATGAAAATGGTCCAGAGTTTCCCCAAGTGGGTGGTCAGGTCTCTGTCCCTGTCTTATTAGACTTGTCACCAGCAATTAAAACAGGGTACATTTCCTTATTTCTTGAAATGTTTTATTATTTAAACTTCCATGACATGACATTATTCTTGTTTAAACTTCCATGACATGATATGAGTCTGTCTCGTTTTCTGTCTCCTTCTAGTTTCTCTAACCTTTGCTAGGTGGCCTTGACCTAAAATATTTCATAATTTTCAATTAACTGAGCTTGTTTCCTCCTAGCTATCCTCTCTCTTGCTTCATTCTTTCCATACGTGATATCATTTTGTTCATGTCACTGCATGTCACATTGATATTCGTCAAATTTAGATGTGGAGTCTAGATCCCATCTCTTAAAATCAGACCAAATACCCACTGCCTCACCAAGGTCTTCACTTGTATAAAGAATAGACTTCCAAACCTAACAGTTGCAGAAAGAACTTAGACATCCAAGCTCCAAACTGTATGCCCTCCAGAAGCCCTCCTCATTTTAGCAAATGGGACAACCTCACACCAACTTTGCAGGTTAAGGCCTAAGATACATCCTTGATTCTTTCCTTCCCTCTTGCCTCATACCCTTGCTATCAGTAAGTGCTGCTGGCTGAATCTCTAAAATCCACCATGAGCTGACCACATTTCAGCATTTCCAAAGCTAAAGTTATAAGCTACACCATCATTGTACCTAGCCTGGACTATGTAAACAGCCTCCCAACTGGTCTCCCCGTCTTCTCTCCTGACTTACTATGGCTCATGGTCCATACTGCTACCACTGGTCTTTCTGAATTATCTATCACATAATTTTGTTTCTCTGTTTAAAATCTTGTAATTGTGTTTTATTTCACTTGGCATAAAATTCAAACTTGACATATGATTCTATGTGTTTCTGCCTGTGGTTCCACTATCGTATTTTTCCATTACCCTTCGTGCTCTCTGGCATTTATTCCTCCAAGGCCCGTCCCATTGATCTTGCTTCTGCTCGTGATGTTCATTCCCCAGATGTTTTCATGGCTGCTCCATTCATCTTCCATGAAACTCAAACGTTACCCTCTGATGACCCGAAACAAGTAGCTGGTCCATCAGTTACATCTACCACATAGCTATCACATTACTTGTTTCTTTATAATACTGTTTAGGAAAGTTATTTATTCTCACATTTTTCTGTGTGTGTTCATGGCTCCTAACTCCCAACCCCAAATCTGTAAATTCTTTGTAGTCAAGAAAACTATTTCTTCTTCAAACCTTTCACCAATGCCTAGTATACTGCCTAGCATGTGGAAAATGCTCAATAAATTTAATTGATTGACCGACTAGAGCAAAATAGATTAATTATTCTCAGTATTTTTAAAATTAAAAATTCCATACCATTCACAACTTAACAGATACTAAAATATTAACTGTCTTTTCTTGCTGGTATTTTCTAATTTTTCCTATTCTAAAGAGGCTCCAATAATTTGTTTTTATGAATATATTATTCATAGGAGGGCCAGTTTAGTGACAGAGTAAGATTTTTTAAGATAGTAGAATTTCATGAGATGGAGGAAAAGCTCTAGTCAGACATAGACCTCAGAGTTGGAAGCCCAGAATCCAATCCAGATTTAACAGTGGTTTGTTGCATAGCATGGAGAAGCTGCTTTACCTTCTTACAACAGTTTCTTCTTTAATCTATAATATAGATTCAGCATTACTCAGGTCCTAACTACACAGATGGGGATGTTTGAGAATTAAAGAGTATCTATAAGATATTTTGATTTTACTTGAAAAACTATCATTAAAGTGGTTAAAAAAAAGATTTACACATTACTATAATTGGGAAATTTTTTTCGTCTTTTACCAGCTAGTTAACATTGTCAGTATTGAAGAAGAATGAACACCACTGGCATACTAAGGGCAGGGAGTTGGGAAGAGTCAGCAGATGCATGCAAGAAGGAAAGGCACAGCTTACAGACAATTAAAACCCATTACAAACAGTAATAAAACTGGCTAAAAGTTAGCCTACTTTTTATTTTCTATACTAGCAATTCTAAACAATGTCAGTGACCAAATATGCTTCCATGAAAAATATATTATTTTCTTTTTGGAGTTCTAAATAATTGCTATAGTTACTGCAGAGTTTTAACAATGTAAGTGTAGGCTTCAAATGAGCCAATTTTATGCCTTATCCTTTAACGAATATTGTAATCTCTATGGAAGTTAATATGGAGAACTCCCAGTCACTCAGTAAGACACAACTACATTTGTTCATTTCAAGAGTAAGTTCATATCGGCTCGGAATCATTCTAACTTCTTTCAAGCGCAACTTGAATGTGCTGTATCTTCCTGCATTTAAACAGTGGATATGAAGCAAGCAATACTAGCACAGAAATTGTCAAGATGAAGGAAAGAATGTGGGTTTCTTCTATTCTGCTCTTCTCTGTGACCACTTGAGGATTTTGTGTTTAAAATTTTGAAGCCCCTGGAATGGGCTTTGAAGAAATTAATCAAGGATAGTATGGTAATTTCTGGTTATTGCCAAATGGATTTTAACTAATCTCTGCCAAAGTTATATGTATATTAAGGACTTTTTCTAACCACTTGCATACGTGCTAATTCAGGTGAGGGAAACTTTCAGAAATTAAAATTAATAAAAATTTAAGAGTGAATATAGATTGAGAATTCTAATCATCTTGTAGTGGGATGTGAATATATGAAGTTATTGACAAATTTGTGGAAATTATGGCTAGTAAAAAGAAACTAATGCTATTTTTATTTTTTATTATATTATTATTATTAATATGTATATTCCCTGTAAAAAAATTAATAGTACTAGTGTCTATTACTTTTTGTACTGATTTGATTATATAAAATAGTAAGAAGTTTTAACTGTTTATTTTTTATTTCTTTTTTCATGATTATCACTGAAAATAATTTTGTTACATAGAGAAGTGAGGTAAAATATGACCCATTTTTCACATCCGTTATTCTAGGTATGACAGAAAAACACAATCACTCTTTCTTTAAAACATTTCCAATCACATACACATATTTGTTCTTGATCATGGCCAGATTTTTAGTTTTCAAATCTATAGAAAAAGTTGACATTATTCAAATAATTATGATTGATTATTATGTTGTACTGTTCAACATATTAGAATAAAAACATGTCTGTAGAAGTGGGGCCTACTTCCATTTCTTCCTGCTGCATTATAAACATAATGAATACTCATTTTAATCATCCAAATAATGGTTTCATGAATTTCTCACATACTATGTTATTTCCTGTTTTAATTGTCAATAGTTTTTTATTAAAATGACAAAAATCTCCAAGTGTTGAGACTTCATCTGATCAGATCATTTTTCTGTTCTGAAATTTGCTGCACATAAATGTATTATTTATATATAAAGAAAAAGTGATGATCAAATTATTAAGAATAAAAGCAGCAAGTAAGTCCCCTAAATACTAGAAATTGTCCATGAAAAAATTGTTCATGCTTTTTATACTGACACCTAAAGTTAGTTATCCTTCAAGGGACATTCTTATCTACTTGTTTGATTAGGTGACACCATCTAATTTTGCAGCAAATTGTAAAATTCAATTCTCCTTTTCCCATTCCACTAACATAGGAGGAAAATACGCAGCCTTCTCTTTTTTCAAATGGTGAGTTTCCTCCATTCTTACTCATTGCTAGGGGATTAAGTGGCGCTCTAATATTTTGTTTCAGCTTCTGCCTATTTGTTGGGAGAATCTATTACACACTTTTCTGTTGCATGAGGGGAAGAAAAGGAAGAAAAACTCCTTAGGGCATTTATCCTGTAAGCCTGTTATACAGAAAGAGCTCAGTGAATATTTGTGGACTGGATAAATGAGTATAGCAAGATAATGTGTTTTTAAGAATAACTGTATTGGTTGCCATGCTCACTATTATTCTGACCGCCTTTGCATCTTCTCAGGATGTAATCTAGGATGCATACACCAAGCCAAGAGCTGCCAAAAGCATGTCCCTGCAAGTCCACTCACTTCTCTTTTCTCACCTCAATCTACCTTAAGCAATAGTTTTTGGACCTATCAGGTTCCCGGCAAGAAACAGATGGAGCACTCAAATTTAGATAATTTGAGAAGGCTTTTATAAAAGGGCTATTGGCAAATGAATTATTTGAAAATGTACACGTTAATGCAATTATTCAAATATACTTCGGTTATATATATTACAAGATTTCTATATTTTCAATATATTTATATGTAAAAATACAAATTGAATAATCTTTAATTTGCTAAATAATTTTAGATTTCAGGAAATGGTTTAGCAAAGAGTTTCTTTAAAAGAATAGAAATGATTTATGAACCTCACAGGCATGGCAATGAGTAAATGAGGTCATCCGTGTATGAAATTGCTTGGAAACTGAATGTTTTAAATTTAAGGTTAAGGTGAGAATGTAGCATATTACTACTAGCATTTAAAAGGTAAGAATGTGGAATATTATTACGGGTATTTAAGAGGTAAAGATATATTTCTTTTTTTTTTTTTTTTTTTTTTTTTTTTTTTTTTTTTTTTTTGAGACGGAGTCTTGCTCTGTCACCCAAGCTGGAATGCAGCGATCTCAGCTCACTGCAAACTCCGCCTCCCGGGTTCCCGCCATTCTCCTGCCTCAGCCTCGCGAGTAGCTAGCTGGGACTACAGGCGCCCTGCAGCATACCCGGCTAATTTTTTGTATTTTTAGTAGAGACGGGGTTTCACCGTGTTAGCCAGGATGGTCTCGATCTCCTGACTTCGTGATCCTCCCACCTCGGCCTCCCAAAGTGCTGGAATTACAGGTGTGAGCCACCGCGCCCGGCCGAGGTAAAGATATATTTCAAAAAATATTAATTCACATACAACTCTTGAGGAACATACATTGACGTACATAGGTATAATCAGCTAGCTAATTTTCTTTTGCATATCTGCCAACAGTGTCATATCCATGCTTAGAAGTTAGATAATATTTGAAACGTAGCACTTTTTCAAGGATTATTTTCATTATTTTGGTTCACTAATCATATCCTTTGTTTCAAATTAATTTTATTTACTTGGCTTGTGGATAATACATGCAACATATTGACTACTTACTCTTATTTAACAGGACAAGAATTTGAAACACGATTTTAACAATGTATATAATTCTCCATGTCAATTGGAACTGAACTAAATCAGTCAATCGCAAATATAAGTCACAAAAAATATTCTGGCACTTGAGACAGCAAACTATATGTCACACAAATTGCCCCATGTAATTCCAGAGAGCGTGTTCATCTGCTCAAGTATTATCATGGAGGTATTCCAGGTTGCACTTCGTACCTCTCAGCCCTGTAAGACATTTGCCAAGCAGGGGGTAGGGATTTCACTTCAAATGCAGGGAGTTGTCAATGAAAACTCAGAGGGTGGCCAGATACAACAGTGTATTAGGGCAAAGCTGAAGCATTCTTGGAAATGAAATCCATTTCTGAGGTGCAATGTCACATTTTGACATTATTTTTCATTTTTATTATCAAAAAGGAGCTCTTCCCTTCTGTTTCATTTACTTGTGATTTTCCAAAGACAAAAACTTAAGAATGTGAAAACAAGAAAGGGTAAAGAAAAGAAACTTAATGAAGCTTAGGTCTACAAAGTAGACTATTTGCCTGTATTTTCCAGCGGTATGGAGACAAGTTCAATTTATACCTGTAAAGGAGTGTTGTAATTGGAAATGTTTCAAAAGCTGGGTCTCACCTGAATCCTAGAGGCACACTGTGTTTATAGAGAGTGCTGCATGCTCTGCTCTCACTTATAAACTTGGCAATTTCTTTTAACAGAAAAGTAGGCAAAGAGGCAGGTGTATGGATCCGATTGCCTGGAGTTTATTTAAATAGTCTATTTACTTTTCTGTTGAGTGTAATCAAAAGTATTTACCACAGCATATGCCACATGACAGGGCACTTCTGAATTTTTGGAAAATCTTATGTTGCAAGAAGACAGACTTTGGGAACTAAATCTTCATTAAAGCTGTGATTTAATTTAACTAGCAGATTCCGTCAGCGTACAAGCAGTCTCAATTAAAGCTGGATGAAAGCTTTTTATTAGCTTGTCTCTTTAGATTTCAAAGAAATAGTATCTTTCTACTGCCATCCTCACATATATTAGCATTAAATAATTTCAGTTTCAACTTAGCATCAATATTGTTGAGAAGGTGATTCTTTTCGAGTAATTCATTCAGCTCTCATAAATCATAAACACACATTTTAGTGGTAGAGAACAATTTGGCTGACGTATTTCTGTGCAAAAAGGCTGTGGCCTGATAACAATGCAGTCGGACAGTGGGCTTCAAGCATCATTTGAATCTACTATACTAAGGCAATAAATTATTTTCATTTTAGAATGACAGGGTTGCACATCTTCCATGCTGTGCCTCACCTGGTTGTTGTTATCTCAAACCCCTTTATTCTATAACAAATTATGGCAAATGGAAAGGGCTTTATAGTGATGACATGTAGGTAATATCTCCTGATAATAAGGATGTAACACTTGCTGCCACAACAAATGTACTTCCTGCTGGCATTTTTTATATGATGTTGCCTGCCGTTTTTCTCATTGCCCTTAGATGCAGGAGGCTTTCATATATGATCTGACAGGTGGTCGAAGATAATCCATCCTGTGAAGCACTTTTAATGTGAAGAATACATCATCTATCATTTGTAAACTTGGATTGGTTTCATTCTCCTTTTCTTATTCCTGGTATAATTAATCTCCTACAATTAACAATGTGTCAGATCAATCACTGACTTTTAATCAGGATAATTTACCACCTTAAAACAAGATTAAAACTGATTTTTGAGCCCATGAGTCAAAGACTCAACTTCAATAAGTTTAAGCCAATCTCAAAGACCACGGAAATATTGTTATGGTATTAAAGTGACTCTGTGTTCTGTTTTAACCACACATGGGAGCCCTCTGTAGCTCTGGATATCCTTCCAGAGGAGGAATAGTGCCTGAGACCTGGCTCCATCACTTTCTGGCAACCTTTGAGGGAGGCATAGACAAATGGTGGAGGCTATGGAGGATAGAGACACAGCATATCAAGGTTTTGTTTGAGCCAGACAAAAGCCAGAGTTTGATCAGCAAATCACAGACTGGAACAAATCCCATTTGTGTCATGTGGAAATGAAAGGGAGAAAGCAAACAGATGAGGCTAAAACTTAACCCCAAATGCCTGTATCGACTGTGGGTTTTCACTGAGTTAATTTGAGATGGGATAGGATGTGAGATATTTGGGCCCAATAAGATGACCACTAGATTCAGATATCATCTATGAAATTCTATATAGTCACTGTCAGACTGTTGTTCGTGTATATGTACATACACATGTAAGTGTCTGTGTGTGCATGTGTGTGTATGTGATCCTTTTTGCATATGTAGCTAATGGAAAAATTTATAACCGTGTTTTGGGAGAAGTTTTGAAATTTATGCAGGTTTGTTTTGAATATTCCAGTGACTGCTGGACAAGCTGAGCTAAATTATATTGGCTAAAAAAATCTGGGCATTTTGAGCAGATGGTTAGTTTCTTTATATTAAACAGTTTTCCACCCCAAAAAGCAGTCAGTCAAACTTCCTGATGGCACTTTGCTAGGTATGCCATTTCTGATGCGGCATAGGCAAAATGGAACTGGAAAAAAATATATCTTTGTACAGGGGCAGCCTTTTTTGGGTTAATACAGAGCTGACACTGGAGGGAGGGAGTGGAACTCATTAGGTTATCTACCTCTATTTAGACTCACATTAAGCTTCTGTAAAATATTCAGCTCACACATTATTCTGACTGTCTCATGTGGTGCAAAAGTTAGATATTGCTGACCTGGTACTACTTGATAAGGCAGTATCAGCCCTAAGTAACATCCTTAATGCTGATTTTTGTGTAAGCAGTCAATTGACAAGCCTAGACATCTGAACAACTGAGTGCTAGCGATAGCTACCTGTTGATTTGATTTGATTTTGTCTTATTTTGCCTTACGACTTTATTTTAAAATTTTTCTTTTGCTTTATCTTTTATCTTTTCCCCAAATGACCTTTACAGTGTGTCTTTTTTTATAAGAATAAGTAGCTACTTAGACTGAATGTTTTGGACTTTTTCTGACAAACTCAGAGGACTAAGATTATATTTTAAGATCAATCTTCTAAGTCTTTATAATTATTTGATTCCAGAACAGGAATACATGTCCTATGAACATGTAATTTATAAGCCAACTCCACAAGAAATCAGGCAATGGTATAGCTTGCATCTGGAAGCTGCACCCTCATGTGTGGTGGTATCAATTGGGAAAGGTTGGATATAGAGGACATTTAAGTTTGACAGGTATCAACTTATCAAGAGACAGGGCCCATCACTGGGACTATGCCCAGTTCCATTCCTGAGATATCATTGTGGGGCAAATCAATTTCAATCATCTATTTTTAGATTTGGAATGCATTTTCACACACAACGGTGTTTTAAATCAGCATTTTCAAAACTGATCTAGACATTTTGAGCTTAAAAATTCACTATGATAATTTTTATGTTTGTATTTATGTCAACAAAAATCTAAATATATTACAATAAAATATGGCCAGCTAATTATGATGCCTACATTTTTGTTTGCATTTGTGATTGTTTTGGTACCATACATTGCATCTTAATTGACTCGGACTTATCATGTTCCATCCATACCAAATGAAGGAAAAGAATTTCAAAATGTGCTTTACCAATAATGATTTGAAATGTTCAGAAAAATGACATGGGGAACTTGAGTCATCATTTAGTACATAAACATATATAGAACTATATAGCACCATATTTAGGTCCGAAGTGCAGTATGGTTTCATGTAAAGAGCATCATTTGTCACTTTAAGTTAGAGCTAGTTTAGATTCAGTTGTCATTGTTGATTTGTTTTTATTTAATCTGTTATTTTTGATTTTTAACCACTATATTCTATGTTAAAATTAATTCAGTTTTATATTTATAGATGGTTAAGTAGAAGGTGACTAAGAAATATTTTAGCTCAATCCTGTGAGTTTGAAAGACTTTGCTTTTCTTTAAGACTTTCCATATATTATTCACATTTGAGAAAAACTGTTCTAGATGACATTTAAATGGTAAGATACTTCAAATATATTTTGGCATAAGTAGGCATTTGAGGATGATGCTAAAGCTCTAAGCACTATTTGGAACACTGTTTCTATGGGAAAATAATGTTGGAAACTTTTCTGTTAGCACTGATGAAAACACAATAGGCAATATTTTGTTTGTTCTTATCCAATCCAAAATACTTAAATATTTTCTAAAAATTATGAAAGAGGAGGTGGCTGTTCCGAGTCATCCTTACTAACTTAAAAAACAAAAAGCAATGCCCCTAAATTGAAAAAGCCCAAATGAAGAGTTTGGAGGGCACAGGGCAGGTCAGAAAGAAAGAAGAAAAAAACAAAGATTCTTTCTTAACAGCATCAACTGTGTCATGATGTAAAAAGCTAACATTCTCATCATTGTAGTAAACAATGGCATTATTTTGCACATGGAAGGACAATGATTTCTATATAGCATAAATCATTGTAAAGAGAAATATATTAAATCTAGTTTCATAAATTTATTTTTACATTCTGTATTTTCTACAAAGTTAAATAGGCAAGTCTCATGGGTGGAAAAAATGGTGAGCCCTTTGCTTAATTGCAATAACAATTTCTTTTCCTACAGTCCTCACTAACATTGTTCTACTATTCAGGAACACATAGTGAATTTGACCCGGAGTCGTATTTTCTCCAAATTTTAAATAAGAAATTCACAAATAAGTAAACCAAATCAAAAGGTAATAAGTCTTCTTAATGAAATATATATCTACATATGTATTTTCTTTTTTTTTTTTTTTTTTTTTAACTGCAAGACATTTATTTGCTTATTAGTTGAACTGGAATTTGAATATCAAACTATAAGCTCCCTAAGAGTAGAGACTTCCTTGTTAATTTTGAAACTCCAGGGATCAGCATGCCCGGAACATGTACTTGGTGCTCAATACATTTTGTATTTTCTTTCTGTCCCAAGTTGATACAGAGCTTCAGTGGCAACAGGGGTTTTGTGTCTGTTGCTATAATCTCACTTCTCTGAGAGAATATTTACTGCCTAACTGCTGGATCATGGAGCCATATACCTCATAGACTCAACTTTTGCACACAGCTCATGTTGACTCCAACTACTATCTAACTAGGATGTTTTTATTACCAAATAATATCCAAAGGCCTATATTTCTTTGCTAAATGTTTACTTCATTTCATTTATTTTTAATGAGTCTTGTCTGTATGTGTTTGTTCAAATTAGATCAAAATTTATGTAAGTTAAGCTTTTTTTTTTTTTTTTTTTCTCTTCTTTTCTTTCTTTTTTTCTTTTTTGAGATGGGGGTTTCATTCTTGCTGCCCAGGCTGGAGTGCAATGGCGCGACCTCAGTTCACTGCAACCTCCGCCTCCCAAGTTCAGGTGATTCTCTTGCCTCAGCCTCCCGAGTAGCTGGGATTACAGGCATGCACCACCATGCCCAGCTAATTTTATATTTATAGTAGAGACGGAGTTTCTCCATATTGGTCAGGCTGGTCTCAAACTCCCAACCTCAGGTGATCTGCCTGCCTCAGCCTCCCAAGGTGCTGGGATTACAGGCATGAGTCACAGTGCCCAGCATAAATTAGGCTTTCTTAATGGATATATAGGTGGTTATAAAGTTTATGATAGTTAGCATCATTGATCACCTAGATTAGATCTAGATAAGCTCATTTAGAATATCCTCTTGTTGATTTGTGTATTCCTCATGGTTACCAGCATAGCTTCCTTCATGGTTTTACTGCTTCCTAAGCTATATCTATATACAACTATGAGTGCATCACTGTGACGTAATCTTAGTAGTGTCTTACAGCTGGTTTGTGACAATTAAAACAGTATTTATTTGAAAAGCACTGCAAGGTGTCTTAGTGTGGGATCACCTGGTAGCCCACTCTGCCACAGGAAGGAATGGAAGGAGGGAGTGGGTAGGGCAGGCAGGAAGAAAGGGAGGGAGAACTTTTATGATTTAGAGGCAGTTTTGAGACTTGGACAATTCTTGTATGTATTTTATTTTATTTTATTTTTTTATGTAAGTAATTGTTCAGGAAATACAAATACAGGCACAAATCCTAACATCTGTTAATGAATTGTCTTCATGAACGTGGCACTTTTGTTAAATCACATGGGCTTCTTTAATCAAGATGCATTTTATTTCTGAGTTACGGCCAACATAATTTGTACAGGTAATGATATATGTTATTCAGATTCCATTACAAAGATCTTTCATGAAGGTATAAAGGTCTAATTATAACCACTGAAAGGTAGACTGAGAACAAAAACATTCATTGATAAGTACTTCTTGAGAAGAGAGGTCCATTAAAACAAAAAGAAAAAGAAAAAGTGAGAAAGAGAAAGAGAGAAGAAGGGAAGGGAGAAAGGCGGGATTTTTAAATCTTTCATTATAATACAGATGGTCAAGATACTTTGGCTCTGGGCTTCTAAGTCACGTTTTATTTTCATTGCTACTTACTGGTTCATTCAAAGTAAACAGAGTACCAAATATACTTCAAATGGTTCTGTGTATTTTGAAATCTACATACAAGGTAAATGGAGTAGTTTTAGTACCAACCATCTCAAAATGATTTTTGTCCAGTGGAAAACCCTACAAAGTGAATACTCCATGGCTTGCCTGCGTCCTGATTTTATCACTTCATCCATTTGGCGGTAGCTAGAAAAGAGTGCCTTCTTAGCTCAGCCATTTTCTATTTCTCAAAGTTTGAAATTTTCATTAAAAATTTGGTCTACAAATTATAAAATAAGGAAGTATGTAAAAAATCAGTGGTGGCTCACTCCTGTAATCCCAGCACTTTGGGAAGCCAAGGCGGGTGAATCACCTAAGGTCATGGGTTCAAGACCAGCCTGACCAACATGGTGAAACCCCATCTCTACTAAAAATACAAAAATTAGCCAGGTGTGGTGCCACACGCCCGTAATTCCAAGTACTTGGGAGGCTGAGGCAAGAGAATCACTTGAATCCAGGAGGTGGAAGTTGCAGTGAGCCGAGATCGTGCCCTTTCACTCCAGACTGGGCCAAAAGAGTGAAACTCTGTCTCAAAAAAATCACCTGTCCAAACTGACACCTTAGTGAGTTGCATGTCTAATAGATGACATAGTTTTTATTTAAAATTAAAAAAAATATTATTTTCAAAATTTCCTAACTAGGAATTAGAGAAAATGAGTCATGAGATTTAAATAGACCCATTTGGAACATGACAAAAAGGTTTATAAGACATTGTGTCTACAATAGTAGTTTCAATAATAAAATTGTGACAAAAAATATGAATTAAGATGAAAACATTTCTTCCAATCACGAAAGCAAATGAACCAGAAAACCTATAGCTCAAATTATCACATAATGAAGCTCAGATTGCCATGTCAAAGTGGTGGTAAATTTCTTAATTTACATGCAAATTTCATATATATGTGAATTTCTCCAAACTTTAACACAACTGTAAAATTCTCGTTTTTATTAAACTTTTTAGCATCTGGGAAATAGAGAATGCTGAATGGTGAGTCAAGAGAAAGACTCTTCACCATTTTGACCTCTGTAATCTACAAGTTACTTTTTTTCTCAACTTGTTTATTCATCTGTAAAATCGGTATCATAAACCTTCCCTCCAGGGTTAGTGTGAATGTTAAATTAATTAATGAGTATAAAAGTGAAGTGTAACTTGTAGAATATATAAATATATAGGACATATTACTATTAAGTTTCCACTTTAACCTCTTTTCACAGCTATTCCTTTATAGGGATTAGACTTGGAAGCTTCAATGCATCATTTTGTAAAAGATGAATGTGCATATCACATGATCATATATAACTCTCTTCATATAGATTTAATTTCTTAATGCTAGAATTCTGTTTTTTTTTTTAATTTCCACTTAATGTGAAGAAAAAAGGGTCTATCCATGTATTTTTGTTCACATCTTATTTCAATCAAGTTAAATCATCACTCTGATTTCTTGGCTAAAATATTGGATCCCAAATATGCATTTAATATAATTTTTAATATATTTAACCTTTATTGAAAAAACTTTCTTGTTGAGTCTATAATTTTTTTCTTGGCTTCTTTCATCATGTTTTGTATTCAATCCTTCATTCTTTGTTATGTTTATTTCCAGTGGAATAATTTATATATCTGAAATACAGTTATTAGAGATCTTAGCATGTCCTAGTAATCATTTGTTTTGATGACGTTTCTTAGATAGTTATGCTTAATACATAGCTTTCCCAGACTGATGATTTTTATATGAATATTAACATTTTTTAGAATGATAAACTTACAGATGAATGTTGTTTTATTTTTTAGATCAACTGTATACAAAAACACACTGTACCTAAGGTCACCTATTTAGAAATTATGTCTTGATATGTCTGTAGAATAACACAGAAAAAAATATACAAGTATTATGAGGTGAAAAGTGATGAGAAACTGAAAGTATTCTGTCTGACCCATTCAAACCTTTGTATCCTAATGCTTATTAATATGAGGGAATAGCAGATATATACCTAATTACAGAGGGAGAAATGTTTGCAAAATATTGATTGCTTAAATGCATAAAGTGCTTTGGGCTTGCTACTAAGTAACATTAATATCAACGTTACTCTATTTATCATTACTTTATAATACAACATTCTAACATTAAGAAATCTTTGTAGGTTTATTGCCAAAGACTACAGATAAGGATTTTATTTTATTTTAATTGGTAGTATTCTATGAGGAGTATACATAAAATCTTACCTCGTTTCATTGCTTTTATTAATTTGTAGGTATGTACATACAACCTTTGCTTAAGGTTAATATGTAGGCACATGTGACAAATGGAGGAATGTATGAGTGAAGAACAAAAATTTGGAGATAAGGGAATGTTGTTGACATTCTATATCTGTAAATTATCAGATAAGGAGCATATTTTTCTCACATACACCCCTTGCTTAATGCACATTATTCTTCCACAACCAGCTGCCTAAAATGTTTACCACCAAATAGTTGATACAGGGAAATTCATTTATCTTTGAAACCTTTCTTTCTCTCTGCTTTTTCCAATGCATTTCCACCCAGCACTTCTTGATGGTTATGCCTTCTATTTTCTTTTTTATTTGACAAAAGTTGTTTCCAAAAAAAAGGAAAAGAAAACAAGAGGTAGAGTTTCTGTGAATATTTCATCTAGTGGCATGTTATAAAGTGGAGAAGGTTAGATCGCAAGAGAGGTAATCTTTGCCTTGAGATGCTCAAATAAAAAGGAGGTTATTATTCGTTTAAAATGGCTGCTCAGACCCTGGCTTTTTAGCCTGATCTAAAGCTAGGTGATTGAAAGAATAGGTGCAAGGTTATATGACTGCTTGCAGAGAAAATCCCATGGCCAGCATTTTGTAATAGTGCATAAACAATAATCTTCATTGCTAAATAAATAATCAGTGGCTTCATAGAAAACTTGGTGTGGTATTTTGTGAACAGATTCCCATAGGTTTCATAAATATCCTGCAAAGCACAAGCGAAATGTAAGAATATGATAGAATCAGATACTTGGAGGGTCAGTATGATGTTTTTCCTATTTATCATTGCAGGTTATTACATAATCAATTTAGCATTAGCAAACCGTATTGATAGTCGGTACCATATAAATAATTGCCTGCTGGTGCCCTGGTGTTCTTATGTGTATATTCATGAAAAAGAGTCATGGTTGAGTTGACAATGGTATGGTTCATGCAATAAATAGCTGAGTAAAAAGCACCATGCTTACTGCCATTCACCAACAGATTTTGACAATGATATATACTTGTAGACATGTGATTAGTTGATAGGACATTTTTTTGTTAGTATGTGAGATCCAATGAGAACATTTAATTTCAATTCACATATATATGTATTGTGTGCTTACCTGTGACAGCCACTGTGCTAAGTGCTCAGGGTACGGCATAAGAAACGTAGACACTGCTGCTGATATCTGGGAGCTTACAGAGCAGTGGAGTGATGTTTTCAGGAAAAAGCAATTGAAATTGCAAATGCTATGAATTATATACGACCACCTAGACTATAGGAAGTTTTCAAAGAAAGTTAACATCTAAAATAAGATAGATATAAATGATGACTTGGAATTAGCCAGATTAAGGGGACAGAGACTAGCTAGAGATATAGATGGGTGGGGAATGAAAAGCTACAAGGAATAAAGTGCCCAGTAGAGGCATTCTATTGTTCACATATCCGGGGTGGGAGGAGGAAAGGTAATGGCATTGTCAGGTTGTGATACAGTTCCACTAACTAAAGAGTGCATGATAGGCTAATGACGTGAAACACATCTGCTACAACATTCAGCAGATTTCTTACTAAATGGTCAATTTCTTGAGTTCTGATTTATACTTTTTTACTTTTTCAAGGACAAGCACAGTGTCCTGCTTCATTGTTATTTAGGGATTGTTTACATTTAGATAAGGCTACAGTAATTTAAGTTTGGCATGCCTTCTTTACAACATAATGGCAAATAATTAATGTTCATGGGACTAATAATGATTATGCAAAGTGTGATAGTCACTGTGCTAAACCCTGGAGATAAGACGATATTAGACATGGTCTATGCTCTTTAGTAACTTATAAACTAGACAACATATAGAGGCATAATCCTTCCTATTCTTTAATGCTCGCAAACATTTCCAAACAAACCATTGTAGGTATACTTACAATTAGAAGAACTATACCCTTGTTCTATCTCCTGAGTCTCATTTTCACTTCTTTAAGTCCTTTCCATTCATTTACAATCATTCTCTAGAAAATCACATGAATTCAGAAGGAGAAACATGGTGAGTTTGCAAACCATTTGAATGCTGATATTCTTTATCATAATTTCAGAACTGAGTTTAGAAACAGCATTCTTATCAATACAATGTCTTCTTACATGATTCTGGGAATAATATTTATCTCCTCTGAGGTAATTTTCCTATTGGTTTCTTCCATTTTTTCTCTTTTATGCTACAGTTAAAAAAATAAAAAAAAACATATTAACGCTTACTCATGCATTATTATGTAGAGTGGAAAATAGAGTTGCAGGAACTTTTGGTATCTGTGTACATGGGAATAAATTGGAAGGCTTTGACAGGGAAATAAGCATTATACAATAATCTCTGGAAATTCTATGTTGAGAGAGGCTCTATTCTGGGGTACCCCAAACACACTGGTTTTTGTAGTATTTTCCAGGTTATTCAATTATTATACATTTTAAAATTTCCTTCCAGTTAAATGCTTAAGTTCTCCCCAGCTCCCTGAAGAAAATACCCCTGGCTGGTTGTCTGTTAACAGCTCTGCATGTATGTATACAGTATATGAAAGTGGAATTGAAGGGTAAAATAGTCATCCTTCAACACTTTACCTGATTCCCAACCTCACTTTTCACTCCTGTCCTCCAACCTACTTCCAGCTTCTAAATTACCGAACACTGTCATTCTGTCAGGTCAGCAAACTCTCTCCTCTGCTCTAGTCCCCTCTCCTCAGGCTTTCATCTCACCTTTCTTCACTTGATTTCATCTCTCCATATTCTTGAATATGCTTTTCATCTTTTATAATGTTGTGAATTTTTCTTGTCTGTGGAAGGTATTTCATCCATATTTTCCCCTGTTATCAGTCAATAGTTTTTGTTTTTGTTTTTCTTGATTCTCATTTAAAGATTACATCTTCTCGGAAAACAGAGGTACAAGGAGTACATTTAGCCCTGGTGAAAATGCAGGGACATTGATTCAGGTCTCTCCCAGCAAAGCAGATGGGCTTGAAAACTGTTGCCCCATATTTGTGCTGATGTGCTGCTTAAGGCTTCTTCCAGACTGTAGAACCTCAATATTTTCTACCAACTTGCACCTTCCTAGTCACACTTCTCAGGTTGCATATTGAACTGGAAGCTGGCATAGAGTTTTCGGAAAATATAAACAAGAATGTTCAATGTATAAATGGGAAATAGCAATACCATTCTCTTTTGAAACATAATGTAAACCATATTCTGCTGTTCCTGAGGAAGCTTCCTGTCTGTATACTTGATGAGAGTAAATTAGGTGAACATTTTGACCATTTTAGGCAAAGTCCATATAATTCCTGATAAGAGTGATTCCACCCTCATGGGAAGGAGGACATTTTGAATTTTCAAAATCATCATTTTAGAGTGGACTACATTTGCAATTTATGATATTAACAGAATCTTTAAAATCTCATGATGCAGAGATAGGAAGGTGGTAAGAGAGAATCCATCTTTGATTTTTGACAGGTATTTTACCAGAACTCTTTGCTGTTGCTGTAAACCAAGCTTAAATTCTGATTCTTTCCGAGTTTTTGGTTTTGTTTGGTTCTGTTTGAAAAAGCAGCCTGCTCGTGAAAGAACAATCCACAATCAGGGTTCAGTCAGGGTTTTGGTAGCTTCAACTAATTCCCATGGCAAGCATAACTAATTGTGAAGATGGCTTTGTGAGAATAGCTGATGATCCATATTTGTGGACAAGAATTCTTACTGAAATCACTCAACTCTAGGCAAAGCTACAATTTAACATTTCTATTGAAGTGCATCTCATTTAGAAGTACCTCAGACGGATGGCAAAACTAAATATAACTATGTCTTCTAGTATGTAACAGTCCTGTCATTCATCCAGTGTCCTGCCTTCAACTTAATTGTTTCATATATGTGTGTTCCTGGCACCTGAAAGATGCATTTTTTTCCATAAAATGATAAATATAGTTGTCAGCAATGATTTTGTACTGAGAGCAGTAATGGTGAAGACAACACAGTGTCACAGGAGAAGCCCTGAGATACAGGAATAGCACATGATAAGCAAAGGGAGGTCTACAAATTATGGCAGTCCTAAGTCTGACCATGGAATGCCGTTCCTGTTCATTCCAACCAGAGATGCAATTTTACATAGACAAAAATCAGCTATTCTGGACTGGGCACGGTGGCTCATCCCTGCAATCCCAGCACTTTGGGAGCCCAAGACTGGCTGATTATTTGACGTCAGGAGTTTCAGACCAGCCTGGCCAACATTGTGAAACCCCCTTTCTACTAAAGATACAAAAATTAGCCAGGCATGGTGGCACATGCCTGTAATCCCAGCTACTAGGGATGGCTGAAGTAGGAGAATCACTTGAACCTGGGAGTGGAGGTTGCACTGAGCCAGGATCCCACCACTGCACTCCAGTTTGGGTGACAGAGCAAGACTCTGTCAAAGAAAAACAAACAAAAAAAAAAAAAAAAAGAAAGAAAAAAGGAAAGACAAATCAACAGTCCCCTCACACATACACACAAAATAAATAATAAAAAGTGATTCAGTGATGTCAACCAACTTCTGTACAAGAAACAACAGCTAGCATCAACTATCTACCAATATGAGCACTATCAAATTCAACAATTTAAGGATAAAGGCAGAATGTATAGAAGGAATGAAAGCAAAAGTACAGTACTCTAGTAGTTGAAGGGAAAAAAAAAAAGGTGAGTAAGTAATGGCTATTAAATAAAAGAATCTTAAAAATAATTTGACTTATTTTAAATGTTACTCTTTCACTATGTTCAGATATATATATTTGGCAGATGTACTGGGAGCTATCCCTGCTTGGCCTGAATTCCAAGGACAGTGTATTTAGATATCAGGAGATTTCTATCCCAAAAGTAGCTTTACTATAATGCATTCAGCCTTCAAGGTCCATGGAATAGAGTCTTATCAGAGCTAAGGTATTTCTGAAGATGAAATACGTAGGGAGTGTTACTTATTACACATGGCTACAAGAGATGGATTTCTTTTTTATGTCAAAATGAATTTAACTCACTCATTTTTTTCAGTGTTGCATCTCAGAAAATTATGAGTATAACTTTTAAATGTGTAAACATTTTCTATGCTGCTAACATGTTTGGCTTTTTTTTCTTCAGAAAAATATAATGGAAATGCCCTTCCCAAGGGGAAAAATGCTAACAATTTAAAAAATAAAGTTGTAGTCCTACCCACTTAACCTTTACATTTCTGTCATTACAGGCATGAATGTAGGAACATTCAGATACTATCCAATGCTTAGGTAATAGTGATTACCAGCCTGCATATTCCAGTGACCTTCTAAATATCTGGCCTGATGTCCTCACATAAATTTTCCAGCGAGTTTTTAGACGTTTTCTTCTCATCTTTAATTGGGATAAAGCTTCAGTCTCTTTCTCTTCTCCTGTTACATCAACTTTTCCCTTATTTGCTGATCTACAGAAGTTGATTCCTTGTGACTGAAACTCATTAACCTGGAAACCAGAGCACATATCTTCATCAGTGGCAGTTTCTTGCAACTGTGACTCTTCTTTACTATGAAACCATGGAACATGTAGCCCTATCCTTACTTTTATTTACCACAAGCTTTCACTTTTTCCCTTGGCCTGGATTGGTTCTACATTCTTTCATCTAAATAAGTGTACCAATGAATTGGGAAAGTAGAATCAATTGAGAAAATTTTCTCCTGTCCTCTAGGTTTTCAAATTTCATCTCAAATTGAAAGTCACTCACTGTACCTGCACATGTTCATTTGGTCATAGACCTGTCACCTGACTGTAATCATGCTTTATCATTCACGCTGCAGGATTCTCCCTTAGACACTTTCATTTACTGGCAATACGTTCTCTGCCAAAAGTGCACCACCACCACACCAGCACCTACCTCTTCAAGGTCTGCTCATTCCACAGCGTTTCTTTTTTGTTGTTGTTTAAAAAAGGACACCATCGGTTGCTTACAGGATGAGAAGGAAGAGCTTAAGTCACTTCTTCTGTCTTTACATTTTTTGTATCATGTACGTACTCTTCCCCCATTTAAACAATTCTTAATTTCAGCAATAGACTCTGTATCAGTCACGACCCAATGCCCATAGCAATTCCTATATCAGTAGCCCGTCTCTAGTAAGAAAAAAAAGGCTGCCATCATTCTTTATGAATCTGCTTTGTAATTTTCTGTTATCTACTCTCTTTCATACTGTATGAGAAATTTCACTTATACCAAAATGAACCAGGCTGCTATTATTGTCAATTTAAAAGCAATATTCTGATATAGTTCATAAAATTATATTTCATAAGCACATCACAATTTAAATATTTAATATGAAACCTTAATATCAATTCATAAGCATATAACAATCTGAATATTTAATATGAATACTTCACATCAATCTGAATTGATAATGAGATATCTACCACAGCATAACACATTGACCTTGCAAAATATATCAACTGCCTCCTCTGAGCCAATCAATCCATCCAAATACATTTACAGGTAAATTTTGTTTTCTAGTGAATCACTTTTCAGCTGATTTTCTATTCACCAAGTTAGTGTGACCTCAAAGATAATTTGCTTTATCTTATAAACATTAAGATACTTTATGCAGCATGAGGCTGCAAACAGAATGTAGGGGTCATAATGTCCTCTTCTGTGAGGGCAATTTGAGGAAGATTATCCACATCTGCTCATTCATACTGACTTTTAGTTATGACATTCCAGACAAATGTTAAATATGTTCAGACATTGTCAACTGACAACATTTTAGCATGAGTTTGTTTAAGTGATTATTCTGAGATAAAGTCGAGGAAATACAGAGAAAATATATTTTCTGATATAACGTATGGCAGGTTGGTAAGAAAGGATGAAAGAGATAATAAAATTACAGTGTGGCAATGTGACTACAGCCTCACTATAGCAAATATTTTGTTTGGTAAATACTTCCTAATATGTCCTATCATGGGCTCTTTAGATCTTTAACATTTCTTAGATCTAGAAAAAGTACCTTGATATCATTGTATTTTTCTTTTTTTCTTTTTGGAGACAGGATCTTCCTCTATCAGCCAGGCTGAAGTGCAGTGGTGTGATCAAGGCTCACTACAGTCTCAACTTCTGGGCTTAAGCAATCCTCCTGCCTCAGCCTCGCAAGTAGCTGGGACTACAGGCACGTGCCACCATGCCTGGCTATTATTTTTATTTTTATTTTATTGTAGAGACAGAGTTTTTCTCTGTTGTCCAGGCTAGTCTCAAACCCCTGGCCTCAAGGGATCCTCCCCCCTGTGCCACCCAAAGTGCTGAGATTACAAGTGTGAGCAACCACACCCAGCCCACTGTACATTTTTAAAGTTGATAAAGACTCAGATAGGGTTCCTGTTATTACAAATGCAAAATATAAATGTTCAAATATAAAATTTGTAAGTGAAAACAATTTGGTTGTTTGAAATTGCGAGTAGTCAGTTTTCTTCCTGTCATGACAATTACATGTTCAGGTACATAGGATAAAAAAGTATCAACTTGGATTTAGTAGTAAAATACATTATCCATGGGTACTGGTATTATGTTGTTGTTGTTTTCTTTTAACCAGCCCCAAGTAACTACTGGCTTGGAGAATGTTGAGATTAAAAATAATTCAATCTTCTTGTTTCATCATATCATCATCATATTTTTAAAATTTAATTCTTTTTTTTTTTTTTTTTCAGAGATGGGATCTCATTGTGGCACTCAAGCTAGAGTGCAGCAGCGCAGTCATGGCTGACTGCAGTCTTGATCTCCTAGGCTCAAGAGATCCTCCTACTTCGGCCTTCAAAGTAGCTGCGGCTACAGGGATGAGCCACTATACCTGGCTAGTTTTTGTTGTTGTTTTCTGTAGAGACAGGGTCTTGCTCTGTTGGCTCATCACATTTAATATTTAGCGTCTTCCTAGAAATGCTCAAATACAATCTCTGGAAGGCAAAATTGAATATTTCCTTTTTAAAAGATAATTTTGATTCATTGCCTAACAGTGTCTTCAACTCTACAAAACTAGTGAAATTTCGTCTTTTACTTTAAATCTTTTATTTTTCTCCCAACTAATTAAAATATATCAAGAACACTTATTGTTATTTCTCCTTTCAGCTTCTTCTTGCTTTCCTTGTAGTGCTGTTATAAATACAAAGAGTATGGGAACAAATAATTGCTTGCTGTTGACCTGAAAACATATTTTCCTAAAGAAACCTTAAGAAAAATATTTCTCCTTGTTGGCTTGTTCCATTTGAAGACAGCTGGGATGGTCATTTACCACTTTGTGGCACTGTTGGACTGAGTATCATAAATCTAGTAATATGTCACTGTCTATTTGGCCCACAGATAGGAGGCAGACCGTAACACTATTTTGGAAGCATATCATCTATTGTCCAACTAATTTAACCATAAGGAAGATGAATAGCCGTGTACTTTAGCCATAATGCCTGTGGTCAGACTGCTACTGAACAGCCAACATATATGTGCCACCTTTGTCACTTAAACTTTTAAAGCACATTTGACTCATCAGCTGGTTGACTGTTACCTCAAGATAAAAAACAGGGCAGGTGCCTGTAACCCCAGCACTTTGAGAGGCTGAGGCGGGAGGATGACAGGAGCCCAGGAGTTTGAGGTTACAGTGAGCCGTGATTGCGCAACTGCACTCCAGTTGGGGTGACAGAGCAAGACCTGTTAAATTCCTGATATTCTATTTTTTTATTCAGCATCAAAAGCTAATCTGAGGAGTCACCTATCTATTAATGGAAACCACTTCAGAGCTAGTTTACTGCACATGAACATAAGCATTTTGCTTAATCAACTCATTCTCTGGCAGCTAATGGGATTTGACACTTATTGGGTGCTTGGTATAACCATGAGTTGTTTGAGCATTTAAACACCTAGTTTATTATTAAAATATTTTCCAACAAATGTGATCTTAATTCTGGGACTCTGATACAACATACCCAGAAGGGCTGCGAACAATCTATAAGCAGGGCAGGCCTCATGGATATGGGACTAATGTAGCCTTGTGTTCACAGGGATCCCATATTGGAGTTTAATGTTCTGTTGTCGTAATCTTGAAATTCTTTATGATTTTATTCATAAATTTTGTTTTGTAAGTGAAGTGTAGGGGGGTAATGGAATATGTACCTAGGCTCACATTCAATACCATCTACCACGGGGTTCTTGCTTCCCTGCTCTCCAACCTGTGAGCTTCAGGGGTGGCTGACTCAGGGGGGATTTCTCACTCATCCCTGTGTCAAGCATATTCTAGCACAGAAGTTACAATTTCTTAGGAATCACCTGTCCACATGAGATGGGCAGGGTGTATTACTTTAATGTAATATAGTTTTAGCAATTAAACTCTCTTGAAGACCTGCACCATGACTCACACCTATAATCTCAGCACTTTGAGAATCTAAGGCAGGAGGATCACTTGAGCCCAGATGCTCAAGACTAGCCTGGGCAACATAGTAAGAAGAGTCTCATTTTTGAATCATATTTAATGTCTTCCTAGAGGCCCCTATATAAATTATATACTTTATTACATTAACCTTTCGATATTCAATATTGACATTCTTACTCTGTTAACAAACTGATTTTTAGGTGATTTGACTCTTCAATAATTCACTATCAGTGAACTTTGAAATTAATTGTATGTTTAGAGTATATTTTTTGTAGGACCTAGAAGAAAGCTTATATGGGAATGTCAAAGGTAGGTAGTTTTTTTAAACCTGCAATTATTTTTCACCTCACACTACAGTTTTAAAAATTTTACATCTCATCAAGGATAGTTTTACCTCACTCTTTGTTTTTAATCAAAGAATATCTGCCCATGATTTTTAAAAATGAATAGCTCAGTAGATTGATAATAAAAAGCAGCATTATTTTTCCCAACCTCCATGCCTACTCCCCAGAGGCAAACATTCACAACGATTTTTTAGTTTAATTTTTGTGGTAGTTACCATCATGGTTCTGAATAATGCTCTTATGCAAATGTATCTCCAAGTCAAATCCTTATCTAAGATGCCAAGATGATTTAGCTTTCTTACTCCTCTTTCCTCCTCACAATTTTTTGATGTAAAATTAGATTTTAAGTTTTCCATCATTTACTTTCCATTAAAGTTTACTTTGAAACTTTAAGTAATACATTAAACCTACATTTACTTGCTGCATACTTCAGAGAAGCATCTCTACTTTTCTTCCCCTTCTCTCATGCAATTTCCCAATACCTTTGCTTTTATACCATCAAAGGTAATTATATATTTTTTTTCTTTTTTGGAGCCACACCATATTTAAGTTTCTATGCTTCATCTTTAGATTGATATTCTTTAAACATTTTTACCTTCTTGTGAAGATGTAAATATTGTCAATTTAAAGGCAAGAAGAATGCTCGAGTTTTATTTCCTTCCCCTCAGATACAATGTAATGGCCACTGGACCATTCAAACGAGCAACCTAGCATAGAAATTTAATATTCCTAAGTTTTTAAAGCTTTATTTGCTCTGAAATTATATTTCACTTCAGTCTGTTCAGACTGACCTGAATCAAAAGAAGAATAAGTTATCATAATTTTTGTATTGTATTCATAGTGTGAATTCACCATGATGTATTCACCATGAATGTTTACCTTTACTCACAAGCAAGCTTAGCTGTAGAAGACATCACTAGCTCTCTTACCGTTGGGTCATACTGTATGCACATTTAAATTATTGATACGTTTTTCCAAATTTCCGGGCGAAAATGACATAACATTTCATACTTCAATAAGCAGTGCATGAGAGTAACTATTTCTTTAAAAACATCAATATTGACATCTATCAATTTCTTATTTTTTTCTATATTGAATAGGTACCAAAAATCATTTCACTATTGTCTAATTTTTATTTCCCTTATTTTTTATTGAAGTTGAAGATGTTTTTACATTATTATTAGTTTTTTGTTGCTTGTAGGTTTTTCATTGTGTGATAATATATGTGGCATAATCATTTTATATATATAGCTTTTACTCATTTACTGTTTCACATATCACATATTTATAAGTTCATGCATTATCTTAAATTGATGCAAAAGTAATTGCAGGTTTTTGCCATTAAAAGTAATGGCAAAAGCTGCAATTGCTTTTGCACCAGCCAAATATTAGGTGCATTTTCTTTGCCCAAAACTGTGGGGAGCCAAGGGCATAACAATGACTAAGACAGACAAACTTCCTTCCTCAGAATCTGAGTGAGGTGAACACTCAGAGCTCAAAGGAAGACTTGGCTCTTGATGAGATCATAGACATTCTTCTCATTGTGTCAAAGAGGGAATGTAAAGAATATGGAGAAGTTGCAGATTTTATATTTGGAATTTGAGAGACTTTGTAGTCTAATTCTAATTTCTAAAAAAAGTGTGAAGTGAGGTTACTAACTGAAGAATGGGAGGGTATATAATTTTAAGGCAATAGAAGAAATGAACAAATGTAGTCTCTTAAAAGAAATATGTTTATGTGTGTATGTCCAGGTTAACACACAGGAAAATGAATAAACAGTGGGCATCAGCAAGCTATGAATAGTGATAATCTAGGGATAAGAAAGCCGAATGGAGTATAAAGTAATTTTTTAAAATATTCATTTTAAGTGGTTTCCTTTATCTTTGCTAATTATAATTATGAGAGGTTCCATTTACTAAACAAGACGATTGGCAAAGCAAGTTTTTTGTTTGTTTTATCCCAGATGACTATTTTTCTTTAATTTTGGAAACTTGAAAATAAAGCTAAATTACTGTGTCTGGAAGTCATGGCCTTGCTAGGTGTAGGAATGAAAGATAGTGATGATTCTACATCTTGACTCTCCCAATTAGTGATTATATCTATTGAAAGTTTCTGTGACAAAAAAAAAAAAAAAAAAACCTTTGGATAGAAGAGCAGAAATGACTCCAATTTTACATGCTTTATCCAAAGTTTAAAATAAAGATGTATTATTTTTGAATTTACTATTTTTAAAAAACTGATTTTGTTAACATTTTTAAGCACTATAAAAAATTAACGTATTTTGTCTGTATTTGGCTCATATTTTTCTAGCGCATTCATCTTATAAATATGTGTATCAAGTCTTTGTTTTTCACATTCTAACTCATCCCTCATATGACATTGTTGAGAAATTGGTTATTTATACAAGTACATTTTTAGTTATCAGAATCATTTGTGTTATAGGCTATAACGTTTTTTAAAAATCAATATTTAATGAAAAATTTTTACAATATGATACAGCTCTGCTTATTAATATAAGGAATACTTATAAACAATATAGTTTTCTATAAAGATTCCTCTATTTTATATATGTAAATATATTTTGATTCATCATAATTATATTGAAAGAACTGAATGTGTTTTTAGAATTCTTTTATAATTTTGTTTAAAGCTAATTCAGAAATAAAGAAATGTCTTAGTTACATATATTTATGTAAATTCTCCCCTCTCAAAAATAGTAAGGTTTATAAAGGGTGATGGCGGAGGTGGTAGTGGTGCTTTTGGGAAGCTTGTTATTATTGACACCTTAGGACAACTAGGCATGGTTGGAGTTGGAGGAAGAAATAACCCTTCAAGAAGTGATAACTGCCCTTCTGTCCCATAAATAAAAAATAATTCCAAATAGAGTACTATTCATATGCGTAAATGTAATTGGACTGTTCATTACTTGAAATTTAGAACTTAAGTGACTTTTCCCTACCATTAAACAGTTGTTTATTTAAATTGTTCATTAATGAGGAAGGTACTAGGAAAGTTAATACATACATTAATTTATTTACTTTTAATATATGACTTTATCAACACCTCAAAAGGGGAAATATTACTATCTTTCTTTTGAAATATACCAAACTGGTTAAGCCCTCTTCCGTCTTTCCTTTCTTCCTTTATTTCTTCTATTCTTTATTCTATCTGTTTATTATCTCTTTGATTAATCTAATGTGGTCCTGTTAAAATATTGCCCTATATACTTTTTTTTTTTTTTTACAAATTTCATCAATTGCTCTACTGTTTGTGTGTGTATGTTTTGTTTTGTGTGTGTGTGTGTGTGTGTGTGTGTGTGTGTGTTGCTGTTATTTTTTGCCAGTACCTTAGAATCAGCTCACTGTTTGAGAGTAAAGATCTTTACAGTTGTTTACCCAGAAATAGACCGTTTAAATTCCTTTGCATCTCAGCTCTCTGGTGTCTTCTGAACCCACTCACCAGCTGTGGTGAGGATCTTGGCTGGTGGCCATCTTGTACTATGTAGCTCTAGCCTACAGGAATATTCTGAAGAGGTGTGAGGCAAAAAATAAAATAAAAATAAAAAAAATAAGTCTATGTTTTAAGAAGTAAATTTGTGAAGTCCTTTGAGAGGAGATTTTTTTTTTTTTTCAGCTTCACCAGTATTCCAAAACTGAGTTGTTTACTGGAAAGTTTAAGAATACAAACATTTGAGGGAATGTCAAAACAAATTTTGACATATGCCAAGAAGTATGAGCCTATTCTCTTTCTCTTATTTTTTCTTAGTTAAAAGTATCTCTAAATAAATTGTACTATAAGCCCAGGTGCACGAATTCAGCTTAAACATCTATTTTAGTGGAAACTGGTCAATCTTGGTGAGCTCTAAAATACTGCAATTGCCTCAACCTTACTCTTTTATGGAGAGTTCCAAATTCATTTATTTTTCTGTGGGAATGCCACTTTGCTTAGATACCAGAAAAAGGCTCTGATTCAACACTCTACCTTCTCCATCCTGCTGAACACCATATAGATCAGTTTGAGTATTACTGACTGCTGTAACAAACAAGACCCTCAATTTCAGGGAGTTTACAAATTAGAAATTAAATTTATGAAAGTAAAATGTGGATGTTGCTGGACAGCTGGTAGATATGTTCCACATGTGATTCAGTGGCAATATCACCTTCCTTCTTGTAGTTTTGACATTGTTTTGAGGTCTCAGAACTTTCTGTATCAGCCTGCAGATGGGAGAAGAGGCAACTTAGAAGACATATTTGCGTCTTAATTTGACCTACACGTGGGTAACACTTATCACTTTTACCGATCTCCCAGATGTAAAAACTCATCAAATGGTCCTGTTATAGATGCAGACATGGTTGGGAAATGAAATCCCTTGCCTGACTGCTACTTCCCAACCACAATTGCACCCAGTGACTAGAGAACAGAAATCCTGTGGGCAGTTAATTGTCTTTGCTACCCCAGGTAATGAAAACAAATGCTGTTTATCATCGAGTTCAGGGAATTCTTTATAGGAAAAAAAAAAATAATGTTTAACACTCTATAATATGTTAAATAAAACTTCACATGAATTTATTTCAACTTTGATTACATGTCAGATAGTGAGCAAACTTGGGTCATAGGATGAAACTTTAATGCTAGTGCAACATTAAATAATACTAAAATTGTAAATTTATTTTAAAAGTCTTCATTAAAAGATGAAAATATTTCTTGCATTTTCCTTCTTGTTTTAATTTGTAATTTATATAACTTCAAGAAGAACAGTTTATCTAATGGCATACCAGGTTCTTTAGATTGATTCAATGCCAAAGTCTATGGTAGAACCTGTAGTTGATAAAGTACTTAAGATTTTAATTGAATCTTCAAGTTGTGTTTTGAGGTATAGACATTTGTAATTTGTGTGTCGGGGGGTTGGGAGTTATTTCTCCTAGCTTTCTAATTACCCTCCCATAAGGACAAATGCATATAGAAAGCCAATGTAAGAAACTTTTGCTTATATATCACACTAACAACCTTATTGTTCATTTATCATATTCTCCTAACACTCAGCATGGTGTAATTAAGTCATAGTGTCAACTACTACTATAAAAAATGAGTGGTAATATTCCAGGTTAAGACTAGAAAATTAAGAGTGTCTAGAACTAATAGAATTTTTGAACTGAACTTCTGGAGTGATAGACAATAGCTACATAATCTATAATACATCTTTTCTCCTAATGCAGAAAGATTAAATTTGGTATGGAGGACAGCTTATGTCTCTCTTAATTACTATATGTTTTCTTTCTCTGATTTAGACAGTAGCTTCTTTGGCTTCACCCTCCTCCAATCCTAGACTAAGTACGTGGTCTTATTTGCTGTTTTTTTGTTTGTTTGTTTCTACCACCACTGCCTCTAAAGATATTTGCCCTTTGGTTCCAAAGCAAAAAATATAAACGACTGATTTTAAGGTCAAGAAAATAGTATGGATATTTGGAAATGACCTAAAATAAAGACAAAGATTTCCATTTGGAGCCCAAACTTTCTAGCTAAGCAAAATATTGCTTAAGATATTAATGTCCAAATAATTGGTCTTTCAGAGAATTACTCATCATATTAGATTTTCCAAAAAGTGTTATTTCTGACAGTTAAAAATAGAAAAGTTTTAAGACTTGTTTTATTCACATGTTCTTCCAAAGAAAGTTAGTAAATTTTAAACTTAATACTAATATATACTTCTTCCTGTATTATTGTCTTGTCCACAGAAATCTTAAAGAGGTAAAATTCTTAAAATTTTTAGACAACATTTAAATTAGCTTTAGAATTTCATGAATTCTCACAGGTAAAAAAAATGCATTTGTCTCTTCATTTTGGAAAACATATATATATATATGTTACCCTTGCTATACATACACACACACACACACACACACACACACATATACATATTAGAGATACATTAACCTTGATATCACACAGACACACAAACTATCTCAGTTTTTAGGAATGAAGTAACTAGTCCAGACTTCTCCATGAACTCAAATTTAGACTACCCTTGTGGGGGAACTCACCTTAAATGAATAAGTGAAATAAGTAATTGCTTTCATTCTCAGAGGAGAAAGACTACTGAGAATAATTTAATCTAAACTTTATTAAATTGAATAGTTGTCAAACTATTATTAATGTAATGAAAATATTGCTTAAGACCTAAAGGAGTCTTTCTTGTCCCTGACTTTCAGGTACTCTAATATGTATATTATATAGGATAAATTCTCAATAATAGAAAATAAATACAGAAGCATCAGTATCAATTGTATTTTCAACTAAATATTTTACAAGAAAAACAAAGTGTTTACCTGTAGGTTAATGCTGGCAGCAAGTCTATATGTGATTTAGAAAAATAAGCTTTGTCAAAAATATATATGATAAATATTGGCTGTGTGTGGTGGTTCATGCCTGTTATTCCAACACTGGGAGGCCAAGGAAGGAAAATCACTTGAGCCCAGGAATTTGAGACCAACCTGGGCAACATGGCAAGACCCCACAACTTATATATATTATATATGTCATATATATAATCATTTTATATATATAAATATATATAATGTGATGTATATATCACACTGTGTATAATATGTACATCCAATATGTATGATATATAAAATGACAAATATTATAAAGATTTTTCTACCATGTGCAGTAATAATGGTGTTTATTCAAATATTTGATGCTTACATTTGCAATAACACTATTTTTACTGGGATTTAAGAATGCAGGCCGGGCGCGGTGGCTCAAGCCTGTAATCCCAGCACTTTGGGAGGCCAAGACGGGCGGATCACGAAGTCAGGAGATCGAGACCATCCTGGCTAACACGGTGAAACCCCGTCTCTACTAAAAATACAAAAAAACTAGCCGGGCGAGGTGGCGGGCGCCTGTAGTCCCAGCTACTCGGGAGGCTGAGGCAGGAGAATGGCGTAAACCCAGGAGGCGGAGCTTGCAGTGAGCTGAGATCCGGTCACTGCACTCCAGTCCGGGCGACAGAGCGAGACTCCGCCTCAAAAAAAAAAAAAAAAAAAAAAAAGAATGCAATATCTCTTACAAAATTTACACAGGAGTTTAATTAAATTTTTACCTGTCTTTAAGAGCAAATGTGCACAGGTCAATGTATAAAGTTCTTAGTGTCCACATACTAAATTTCAAATAATCCATTGGCCATAAGGCTCCTGAAGATTAGCTTAAAAAGTGCCTTTTTAATTCCATGGGAAATAAACAGCAGGAATTAACTACAGCATTTTATTTTTTAATTTTTTTCTTTACACACAGTTTGTTGCTGGTCACATGAGAAATATGAATTGTATTTTCCCTCATTTAAAGTTATATAGTATTTTTGAGATGCTTTTTTTTTTTACTTTTTCTCAAAAACAGTTTATTTACTAAAGCCGTGATCCAATTAGGAATTCTTAAAAGATTTATTTCTCTTTTTCAAAAATCAATTCCAGGGATTGTTTTGGCAGGGAGGGCATTGTTTTTATAGTACAGGTTATAGTTCCTTGGCAAGCAATGGCTGATATCATCATTAGTCATATTTGAGTAGAACTAATAAAAGTTCAAAGTTGTTATTTAATTGTATATACCAGCTTATTTCATTTGCTTTGTCATTCAACCAACATTCAAACAAAATAATGTTTTGAAAGCACTATGTACCCAGACCATATTTTCCATCAATAACAGTGCTTTGCAAGCTTGTGATCCAGAAGTAGTAAAATATGATCAACACTAAAAGTAGTAAAAGTAAAAGTAGTAAAATATGATCAACAGTAAAAATTTAGGATTATTTTAACTAATGCAAAAACTCATTGGATTTTTATATATTTTTCAATGAAATGTATGCTAGCTGGTCAACCAATTAAAATTAGAACTGAAATTCAGAAATCAGATAAATGTTCTGGATTAAATACCTGCTCTGTGAAAAGTAAAACAAAAAATAATTGGTAGTTTATAGTATTGTTGACTATGTTGAATTTTATATGCAAATTCCAGTCTGTGTTTTATATATTCCTTTTTGTCTCTCTACATATGTATACCTCTTGATGGTGTATAAATATTGCTTCTAATATTATTGTATGTCTTGATCTGGCTTCTTGTTAAAAGAGAGTATTCTGGTCATGAAAATTCACTAAGCTATACTCTCATTAAAGTGGTACATTTTCATTGGTATATTGTACATAAAAAAGTGGTCCAGATTTTCTCAATAGGGAAAACCTTTTTTTTTTTTTTCTTTAACCTCATCCCATGTTCCTACCAGCCACCAAAGAGGTCTTTGATTTCCTTGCCCCCAAATATATTTAATTTTCAGTTTGTACTTTTCCTACTCCGGACCTGAAATCAGCATTTCTTCAAGGAGCCTTGGTTCTTTTTAAAAGGCAATATATAGGCACTAAGTGTGCTTCTTGCTATTATAATATCCTTATTTCCAGACTCTTTCAGTGGATAGAGAGATCTGGAACACAGACACATATATTATTGTTTTCTAATTATGAAGTCATACTATTTTCTCTGACTCAGGTTAAACATTGCAGTTTTCCTGACTTTCCCCATCTCATTTCTTTTTCTCTTCTCCCATGATGAGAATCCTGATTCCCAACAAAGCAATGCTTTTACCTCATTTGGCTTTTTCTACAATATGCAAAAAATAGGTTTAGTTATTTCATCAGTACTACAACCAAAATCAAGTGTCTGGGACTACAGGCACCTGCTATCACACCCTGCTAATATTTGTCTTTCTTTTTAGACATGGGGTTTTGCCATGTTGCCCAGTCTGGTCTGAAACTCCTCGACTCAAGCAAGCCTCCTGCCTCACCCTGCCAAAGTGTTGAGATGACAGGCATTAGCCACTATGCCTAGCCCTTTGTCATTATTTTAATTAAGATGGTTCTATCTTGTCAAAACATGTAATAGCATATTTATGTGCCATTCTTTCCATTTGTCCCCATCTTTGCTTTGGTCAAAAATCTAAAATGAATACAATAAACACTCACCATTATTCATTTGCTAAGTTCCTCCCAGTGGTCTGTTGAATATATAAAACATTTTTTTTTCTAGCAGATTCCTCAGGAAGGACTTGAACTTCAGTATTCCCTGAATTCTTGCATGCTGAAATGTGTTTTCGTATAGGCTTGATACTTAAAGGAAACATTGGTTGGATAATAAGGCCTTTGCTCATTCATTCTTTGAATTTTTTAAATGTTTTAATTAATTAATTTAGTATCTTGCTTTGTATGTTCTTGTTGAGAAGTATGATACCAATGTGATAGATGATATTAAATTTTTTGTAAATGATTTGCTTATTTTGCCAAGTAGCCCAGATTTTTTTCTCTTTATTTTTAAAATATAATTGTTTTATTAAGGTATGACCTGAGTTAGCATTTCTGGATCATTTTTTCGTGTTACATAGTAAACTACTTAAACCTATAAATGTTTTAAAAAATGTTAAATTAGGGCTTCCTGATTTTCTAGAAATATTTTTTAGATTATGATTTTAAAAATTAATTATGTCTATTGTTTTTCTTTAAGGAAACAAATTGTATATATATTGAACCATTTTGTAGCTCTCTTTCATATACTTTTTGCTCTCTTTGTTGTGTCTATTAAGTCGCTAAATGCTCTTTATTATTTAAGTCAAATCTGTCCTCCCTTGGGAACTTTGGATTTACCCTTCATCTCTGAGATTTCTTTTGTTATTTTCCTTCTGAATTCAGTCAACTTTTATATCACAATTTCCTTTTGTTCCCCAAAAAATATTTCATTTCAGTTCTGATAGTTTAAATTTCACATTCAAGGAAATACACATATACACATACAGGAATACTTAGTCTTTACCTTCATGACTCTCAGGGATACCTCTATTTCCACAGTTACCTATTTTTTTCCCCTAGAAGGAATGCCTCAAGACTTCTGGTCTTGCGTCCTTGTGAGCTCTCTCTTTAAGTTGAAGAGTAGCTAAATCTCTCATCTACTAAGTTTGAGACATGTCTTACTCATTCTGAGAATCTCTCTTGAAGAACAGTTCTGTGTTCCAACTGCTAGGTTTTCATCGCCTCTTCTCTTTCCCACTATGCTCTGTTTTAGCATGGACTTAAGCTGACTCTTCCAGTTAGGGTATATTTCCTCCTTGTTACATGTCATTTGGAGTGTTTAGTATTTTTAATCTCCTACTTATTTGTAGCTATAGGTTGAGGTTATTTCCTCTTCTTTTCATCTGTATGACTTTGAAGTACTAGTGGAGAGATTCAGATCTATGTGGCCTCTATTACCCTACATAAACTAAACACCTTTTTAACATTAAATCATGCATTCATCTCTTTTGGGTTATTATCTTTATATATGCATACTAATGTATTATAGATAATCTTATACAATTTAGCATTCAACATGCATGTACTGAGAACCACTTATGTGCCAAGCACAGGGATCGTTTCATTTCACTAGATTATTTGAAGCCTTTTGATAGGTATAATTCTTAGTCTAGTATCAAGAGTTATTATTGTCCTTTGTTGGTAGATGCATTTATTATGCTTGTAAAATGCTTTAAAATAACGTTATCCCTCCCCACAATAATCACTATTGGGAAAACACTTTTTGCTTATTAGATTTAAAAGCAATAGAGAAACTCAGTAATGTTCACTTAGTAAATAATGCAATGCAAGAAATTAGATTAAATTAATCTTTATTATATTATAAATTGGGCAAGTGCAATGAACTGGAAAGGGAGAGTTTTTAAAAAGCCTAATTTAAAATTATAGATATCAATCACTCTTCCATTAAATAAAGGTGTCAAAACTGAAGCATGTGGAATAGGAGTGAACAGTGCAAGAAGCTAACCACCTGTTCAGTAAACCTCAGAGGAGGTCAAGTTGAGGGATTGCTGAATGTCAAGCTTTAAGGTAGTAGAAGGATTGTGTTTGTTAGGATTTAAATTGTTAAATAAATACAAGTGAGGTGACCAGAAACATTTTATTCAAGTCTCAACATCCAGAATGATCGGTGGGTGTTCATTACACACAATGATGGGTTTAGCTAATATGAATGATGAGTTTTGTGAGGGTTTTAGACAGCAAAGCTGTAAAGGTCCAGGGGGGGACTAGTGCACTGACAACTTTGAAGGCAAAAGTGAGATATTTCAAATTAATACAGTGAGAAATAGAAAATATTTAGTTCCTGATCTGGGGAATGCTATAATGGAAAGCAATTTATTAGGAAGAAATGACTGAAGGTATTTTACAGCAACAATTCTGAAATAAATTTATTTCACCACAATGACTTTTCTACGACAGAGAAGTTTTCTAAGAGTGACACATCTCTTCCTATGACTCCTGTAGCAAATATAAGAAAAGTTGGATTTGTGCTTAATTCCTGCTGCTCTGGCAGTAACTTGGTTCCTTTTTATTCTTGAGGGAAAATGCAATTGCAAGCAAGAGTAGATTTGTAATGTAGTCTCTATTCTACATTCATATATTTATAAAAATATAGCATTTAGATTTAAAGATGGAGCAAAAGCGTAACTTTTATCTACCTGCTTTCAGATATGAATAACTTTCAAAAACATGCATCCATGTGAGTGTTTAAATTATTTGGAAGCATTGGCTTCTTCCTGGTAATGATTACTAGTGTTTCTTTAACCATTGAACTTACTGAAACCACAGTGTGTGGTTTGCTGGTATAAAGGCTAGAATCAATGATGCAGCTCTAGAACTGAGGCTGGCAGCTAGAAGGTTCATATACTCATCAGGCTGAGGTCATCAGAGTAGAGAAAAGGCATTCATAGTAGAGAGGAAGAATAAAAATAAGAGTCATTTTGAAAAAGTAACAAGACAGGCTGAGTCTGGAGGAAGAGGACTAATAACTTAATGCTGTCTGAACTTCAAATTATTAAAACTGTAAAATCATGAAATCTAAAGAACTTAAAGGAGTGTGACTACATATTTGCTTGTGCCTTTGTGGAATGACTAGTATATAGCAGCTACTTTTCTAAACATTGAATTTCATAATTAACAAAGCAGGAAAAAAATTGTGATCCTTTAGCTCACAGTGAGTAAAGGGAAAAAATAACATTGTATAAAACTTTTCATCCTCATTTTTTCATTAAAATGCATTTAAACTTTCTGGAGTTTTATGTTTTGTTGTTGGGGAAGGAGGGTTTGTGTGTGTGATTAAACCTTGTATAGCTAATATGCTTTGGGAATTTGAGAAATGGGAAATTTATCTAATACATATTTTATCCCTGGCATTCTGCCAGGTATCTTGTATTTGCAGATTATCTCATTTAATCCTTTTAACATTATTGTTATGTTACAGTTATTTCAAACTTTCAAAGAGAATGAAAATGAACTTTAGAATAATTGGTAGCTTGCCTGAAGGCACATAGCATGGAAACGTTTGGGTGAGACTTTTAACATAGGAATGATTCTACAGACCCATATGTTTTCTGTTAAACTACCCTACCTTTTTATGGTAAGGTGCGTATCACAAATCACCTAGGCAGCTTTCCTAGGTTTGAATCTATGCTATTGAAAATCTTGTTAAAAAAAGTATTAGTATAGATTTAATTTTGATAATACAATTTTGGTTAATAATGTAGTTTTTCTTTGAACTTTGAGAATATATAATATTATGATCCTTATTCTGAGTCTGAATATTTATTGTAGAGAACAACAGATATAGACGGTATAGAACCGTACCATCCAATGTGGTAGCCACTGGCCACATGGGGTTATTTACATTAAAAACAATTAACATTAAAAAATATTTTTTCATTGCACTAACCATATTTCAGCTTCTCAGTAGCTACACATGACTTGTGGCTGCTATGAGCAGCTGCAGATAAAGAACATTTTCATCATTGCACATTCTATTGGATGGCACTGGTCCAGAATATCGGGATTGGATAAATAGCAATTGTGGTCCAAACACCGAATGATTTTTATTTCATCTATATTTGATTAACTCTCCAAGCAAATTGAATTTCTTATTTTCTTGCCCCCTTCAAAGGCAACAAAACAAAATCCAATTGATAGATCCTGCTAATTAAGACTTCACTGTATATTTAGTATGTAGTCTTTATATTTAAAGTTAGGCTGTAAGTTTCTACTATTTCTAGGTAAAAGTTTTATGTCCATCAGTGATTACTTTGTAAATGAACCTCGGTTATTAGGCAGTAAACGATGATACCTTTCTTGACATTTTGTTCCTTTGTACACACCCAAATGTGACTGCCATTTTCATCAATTTATTACACGCATTTAGTTCTTGGAAGTTGGAATCCTCACCAATAGCTTAAGAAATAAGCGAAAAGTACAAGTCCATAATTTCTGGGCTTAACAAATCCAGTTCTAATGTAGCAAAAACATATTTCCAAGGCTTCCATTCAATAACAGAAACAGATAAAAATCAGGTCAGCACTTTCCCCCAACTACTATTCTGTTTATCCACAGTGTACAACATCCTCATCTTTATTCTGTAACATTGTGAATAAATCATTAAGTTTCTGTTGTCTGTTACTGCACTGGGCAAAAATGACAGGGTGGATTTTACCAAATTTGGAACAGCTGTAACTGAGGTGAAACAAAAGGCCCATATGAATACTAATTCTGGAGAGACATACCCTATGAATTTTGATGCTTTGAACAGAGAAAACAAATAACTGTTTCAAATTTGAAATGTAAATCAAAAGTCACAAGTACAGATGGTTGAAATTACAGAAGTGGGATTGGCAATCCAGTTACTTCTCACCAGGGCAGCTCTCTGTGGTATGTACTGGAATGAGTAGCACTAGAGATTTGGCTATTTAATAATGTTCAGAGATTTCCCCAAGCAACACTTGTGCAGTAGTTACCAAAACTTCTGCCTCTGGTCATAAAGAAAAAAAAGGGATGCATAAATTGAAGTATTTGAAGGCATTTCTATATCCTCCTTTAGGATTTGGCATTCAGAATAGATGTTGGAAGAAGGTGAATCACAAGCCTAGGAAGGACTGTATTAAATGACTGCTGCTTGGAGATGATGGTAATGGAACATCTATGGGTTAATGTTTCAGTTATTTCCCAAATTAGCTGCTACTTCATAGGCAAGCCCAAGGATGTCCAAATATTTCATCCTTGCTTCCTTACCCTTTACATGATGAATTAACTCTGAATTTGTATAACTTGACTTATTCCCCGTTTTTAAATTGTCTACTTGAATTTACACATACAATAGAATATAAGTTAGGTTCTGGAATAGAAATAGAGGCAATATACCATGTTACATTTCATGCCTCTGTGAAATGTGAGAAGAGCATATTGTTACTGGAAAAAGTCTTACCTCTCTACTATCGAAAAATAATAGATATTGTTATATCAATGATATCATAAGATAACTAAGAGGCAATGCATCCTAAACCTTATTGTAAGCGTAATGCTGATAAAAATGTAAATGTCGACACTTTAATACTGAATAAGACATACCTGAGTCATCTTATTTTCTTTCTAGTCCTCTCTGACTTGTAAGCTCTCAAAAAGTGAGTGCTTCTGAAAGATACACGAATCTTAAGCTTTAACTCAGTTTATACTTTATTTATTTGAAAACATGTATTGGTGGGAGCAGTCATTTTGGTATCTATTGTTTTCTTTTAAATGAGAGAAAATATGATTAGAAAAATTAATTCTGCGCTAGCATAGTCAAGATAGCTTTTTTGAAAGTGGAAGTAACCAAGCATCCTAGATATAGACCCATCATTTCAGAATAGAAAGACAGAGTTCAAAGATATGAAGTAAGTTTAACCACATTTTCATCAAATTAGAGTTCAGTATTGTTGACACTGGATCTTACATCTTTATCTTTGCCAGATGTTTTTCATTAGATTTTATCTCTTCTAATCCTGAAACATTCTTAAGTTATTTCCTTTAAGAATCTTTCATTTCCTTAGGTTTTATATACTGCTCTTTCTCTGTAACTAGTATATATGAGAGGGCTGCTTTTGTGGACCTAAATAGACTAATGGAAGGTCCAAAGAAACCTACTTCCAGATACTTCATCCACTCCACAGATACTGACATGGCAAAAACTCTTAAGTTTGAGTCAAATCTTTTCTTTCCTTCTTTATTTCCCCCTTTCTTACTTCAAACTTCCATTCCTTCCCTTCATTTCTTTCCTTTCCTTTTTTCTCTCCTTCCATTTCCTTTCCCCTCTCCTATTTTCTCTCCTCTCTCCTCCCCTCCCCTTCTCTTACCTCTTCTCCTGTCCCCTTTTCTTCCCTTTCAGTTTTGTTTCCTCCCTTTCTTTCTTTTCTTTCCCTGTCTTCCACCTCTTTCTCATATATTAAATACCAAATAGAGCTGCGTTAGCTTCTAAAATAGGAAAAAGTAAAAACATGTTCTTGGTTCCTATGGAATTAAGAGTCTTAGGGATTTTTATTGGTGAAATAACTTTGGATCGAATATTACTAATAAAGTAGTAAGCTCAGGCACTGAAATTACTGTCCAGCAATTTTCTAGCTTTCTTGAATAAATGATACATCCTCTCTATGAGTTTTCCTATAGGTAAATGAATATGAAGACTATGATCGCAAGACGTTGACATTAACTGATACATCTTAGAATCAATAAAATTTGTTAGTAATTTTTACTTTTTAAATGTTTTGTTCTTTACAAATTAATTATACCATTTTTGTGGGTATGACCATATTATCTGGAAAATAATGAAGAGGCTATAGACTAGAGAGAGACATTAGCAACCCACAAGTGGAGTCCTCCCAATTTTTCAATTTTTCTCTGCAGAAGACTTAAGGGATGAAAGACAGCACAATATTCTACATAATTGCTGAGAGAAAGGGATTTCTATTCATAAATAAAAGTAAGCATATCTGGAGCTTCTTGGTGGATCTGTCTCTGTAGATAGAAGCATAGCCCATGTCCCTCTTCCCTGAGGGTACTAAAATCCTCAAGGACACACCTACACATCCATCCCTCTTCTCCAGTTCTGCTCAGTGAAATCGAATAAAGAATCATGCTTTGTCCACAGCAATGCTGAAGCTAAAATGGGAAAGTTTTGCATTTACATCTACTGCTCCAGAAGATTTTTTTTCAGTCCATTTAAGAAGTCAGTACATTTTGTTGGGAAACAACATAGAGTGGAAGAAACGCTGAGTTCCAAGATCTGAGCTCACATCCCACCTCTACCATATCCTTCCAGTGTGACCTTGGGTAAACCCACTTAACCTCTCTGAGTATCCAGTAATCATCTGAGAAATTAAAATATCTTTCCCTTGGGATAAGACTGAGTTGAAATGGAAGAGTTTATATGTAAAGTGATTAGCAAAGCAAATATATCCAACTATGTAGTTCTCACCTCACTTTCTCCCACCCTCTTGTTTGGATCAAAATTTCTGTCTCGAAGATATACCCTTGATATTTTTCATGAGTCCTTTTATAAATCCCTTAGAAGACATAGTTCTAAATATAATTAGTCACAAATTAGAATGAGGAAGTAGGAGAGACATAACCATAATGCAGAGAAAAACAAACAAAAATTAGACAAGATCTTGAGAACAGGAAAGATAAATATTCCTTCTTTTGCTAGGGCTTCTTCAGCTTATTTACTCTGGTGGAAGGATAGCATGTATTATGTAAACTGGAGATTTCTGCAATGTTCTAATCATCCAGAATTTCATTAGTACAAAGAAGGTGACCTGTAAATACTGCAAATATAGAGAAATGAGGGAATTCTTTGTTTTGATGTGAGCTTTATTAAAAATACAACACCACATTTCTCCCCTCCCTCCCTTCCTCCCTCCCTCCCTCCCTCCCTCCCTCCCTTCCTTCCTTCCTTCCTTTCTCTCTTTCTCTCTTTCTCTCTTTCTTTCTTGACAGAGTCTCACTCTGTCACCCAGGCTGGGGTGCAGTGGTGCAAGCTCAGCTCACTGCAGACTCCACCTCCCGGGTTCAAGTGATTCTTCTGCCTCAGCCTCCCGAGTAGCTGGGACTACGGGTGCCCGTCACCATGACCACATAATTTTTGTATTTTTTTTAGTAGAGTCGGGGCTTCACCATGTTGGCCAGGATGGTCTTGATTTCCTGACCTCGTCATCTGCCCACCTCGTCCTCCCAAAGTGCTGGGATTACAGGCGTGAGCCACTGTTCCTGCCACATTCCTCCACTTTCATAAGACTCTTTTTTTTTCTTTCTCCTCAAGATTTTAACACAAAACAAAAAAAGTTGGGTAGAAGGAAGCATGCATCCTTGTTTTAATAATGTTGGAACACTGTTGTTGAGTGCACATTGTAGACTTCTTTCTAGCTTGTTCTGGGCCTTGTCTCAGATCTCCAAGGAATTAAATGAGATGGTGATCAAAATATTGATGTTGTGATAATGATGGACATCTTTTATCAAAGCAGAAGTATTTTATAATAAAAAAGATACACATTTCTAATCCAAGGATATTAAAAGTAGTTTCTATTGTTGCATGAATTTTGTTTTTTATTAGCTTTAATCTCAAAAGCGTATTTTAAACGAATTAAAATGTAATTTGGCTCTTCAGCAAAAACAGCCCTGCTAACCTCATTAGTCATTCACAAGAATTACATGACTCATGATTTATACTCAGGACTGGTCAGACAGATCTTTTTTGATATTGTATTGCTTACCCCAAACTTAATTTTTCTTGTTGTTGTATTCGCTGTTTAACCAAAGCATCCACATGTTGTAACTTACAGTAACTTGCTTATTACTGGCATTGAAACTGTTTCCTTGTTTAAGCTGTCTTCATTTTGAAAATTTGAAAGTCATCTAAACTAAAACTATATGCTTACATTAAATTATATCAACTACTTTTTCATTTTAGACTTAGGCAATATATTGTATTAGGATATTTGATAGCCACACTTTTCCTGTCCTATAATTTCATTCATTGTTAATTACTAAGGTTATGTGACCACCATGAAAACATTATTGGAACTTTTAATATACTAGAAGTTGATGTAGTATAATGAAAAGACAGTGAATCAAATAGGTTTAAATTTGATTTATAGCTCAACAAGTAGCGATTAATTCAAACTTTGGAATAAGTATTTGGATACTTTTCTAAGACTTGGTTTCATCATCCATTAAATAGGGGGAAATGGTGCCCAGCCATGCTGTTTTTATGGTGATTTGATGATAGATACCAAAATAAAAATTTGTTGATCTCCTGTCACAAAAAATAAGCAGAACAATTTATCTGCAATTAAGAAGTACTAGTCTATTGGAAGCTATAACTGACAAATGGATATTATTAATAAAATATGAAGCTGAATCTAGATTCAGCTGATATCAGCTCACTTAACTTCTCTTTGGTACAGCCTTTCCTGACTACTCTAGGTAAAGAATTTCCTTTGGCATTCTCCTGACCAACCTTTATTTTTGCCTTATCACTTAATCAGAAATGATGTCACATACTTGTTTTATAATTGGTTCCCCATCACAATATAAACTCTTTAAGGGCAAAGACTGTAATTTGTCTACCACTATGCTCAGTCCTTGCAGCTACTGGGAAGATTGTAGAAGTTCAATAAATGAGTATTAAATAAATGAACACAGTGGAGTACCTAACAGATGGGAAGCACTGTGTTTGGTGCTATAGAAGTTTAAATATGAATATTTAAATTAAGTCTATAAATATTTAAATAGCCCAAAGTAGCTTTTCATCCAATGGGCAATAGGACAAGTGAAGCAAATCAATGAAATACAAAGAAATTAAGCTTACCACCATAAGCAAGGTTCAAGGAATGACAGAGCTTAATGCACAAGAGAGAGCTCAGCAATAAAAAGGTGTATTCACCCAACACTGAACCATCTATTAGAGTTTATTATGGTGATAATGATAAATGCCAGGGTGCTATTCCAGCTATATAGACTTGTGTTTCTCCAACTTTGTCCTGAAGACTATTGGGAAATTTATGGATATAGTCTCTAAGGGAATGCTTCCATTTTCATTTTATAATCTCAAAATTAACCTGAGTTTGTTCAAAATTATCTATATGGCTATGACATAAACAATTATTTTCAGCTGGGCATGGTGGGCATGTGCCCACCGTACTGGACACAGTGCTTACGCCTGTCCATGCTGGGCAAGGTGGCTCATGCCTGTAATCCCAGCACTTTGGGAGGCCAAAGCAGGAGGATCATGAGGTCAGGAGTTCGAGACCAGCCTGGCCAACATGTTGAAACCCCGTCTCTACTAAAAACACAGAAATTAGCCGGGCATGGTGGTGCGAACCTACAATCCCAGCTACTTGGGAGCCTGAGGCAGGATAATTGCTTGAACAGGGAGACAGAGGTTGCAGAGAGCCGAGATTTGTACACCATTGTACTCCGGCTCTGGACTATATATATATATATATATATATTGGTTTTTTCCACCACATAATTTCAGTGGTTGATATTTTATTGGTATTTATGGTAATATGGGGATCCAATTCTAGTAATTTAATGTTGTAGAAGAATAAGAAAACTACAGTGGTGAAGTTAATGTATAAATAATGCATATTAGCCATATGAAGACCAAACAAAGTTTCAGATAAGTTTCTATGGAGAAATTAGAGGGATGTATGTGGTGTAGGCTTACAAAGTAAAGTGAATTTATATTATAGTAGCTAATTTGTATTCTCGTATTAAGGTAAGGTTTAGGCCGGGCGCGGTGGCTCAAGCCTGTAATCCCAGCACTTTGGGAGGCCGAGATGGGCGGATCACGAGGTCAGGAGATCGAGACCACCCTGGCTAATACGGTGAAACCCCGTCTCTAATAGAAAATACAAAAAACTAGCCGGGCGACGAGGCGGGCGCCTGTAGTCCCAGCTACTCGGGAGGCTGAGACAGGAGAATGGCGGGAACCCGGGAGGCGGAGCTTGCAGTGAGCTGAGATCCGGCCACTGCACTCCAGCCCGGGCGACAGAGCGAGACTCCGTCTCAAAAAAAAAAAAAAAAGGTAAGGTTTAGTTTCAGCAACACACTATCATTTAACATGTTAAATTAGAGTCATTATGAAAGGTTTATTTTGTAGTTTAGTTTGTTTCATTTGAAAAATTGCTTTGGTTTATGATTACATAGCTATCAAAATAGAAATTTTATATCTAGGTTTGTACATTTAAGTTATGACTAACAATATGAAAGCATAATTAAGGTCAACATAAGGGGTCCGTAATTTTGTTTTTCTTTTTTTCTTTTTTTTTTTCTTTTTTTTGGGATGGAGTCTCACTTTGTTGCCCAGGCTAAAGTTCAGTGGCATGATCACGGCTCACTGCAACCTCTGCCTCCCGAGTTCAAGCGATTCTCCTGCCTCAGCCTCCTGAGTATCTGTGACTATAGGTGCCTGCCACCATGCCCAGCTAGTTTTTGTATTTTTAGTAGAGACGGAGTTTCAGCATGTTGGCCAGGCTGGTCTCAGACCCCTGGCCTCAGGTGATCCACCTGCATAGGCCTCCCAAAGTGCTGGGATTGCAGGTGTGAGCCACTATCCCCAGCCTGTAATTTTTTTTTCTTCCTATGGAAAGAGTTTATACGTTTATAGCATTTGAGAAATAATGGCAGGAAACTCTAAGGTGGTGCTTCATTTTCTTAGCAATTTTTGAGTACCTACATGGTGGTAACCAGAGCTCTGGTAATGGCAGTAAGAAAGAGAGTGGGGAAAAGACAGGTAGGCAGACATTGTACCGGTCTTGGTCTCTTGGCCTGGAGTGATTTCCAGTTCTGGGTGCTGCTGGCATGGTTGGAACATCAGCCAAAATATGGTATTCACATGTTTTAGGAGTTGTTAATCAGTTCCATTTGGTGAATACTGAATGTAGGGTCCTAGTAGATTTCCAGACAGAGTCCTATTGGTCTAGGCCTCAAGTGGGGGGAGAGTAGTGAGGATTTAGGAAGAGGGGATTTAGGGGGCATCTGTGAAGAGAAGGCAGTTGAGTTTGTGGCCATGGATGAACTTGTCAAATAAGGCCAAAGGCAAAACTTTAATGAAAACTGCGTTTCGGAATTTGAAGGAGAAAAAAGTTTCTGGTTTATAATTTTTACCACTCTAGAACTTAAAAAGTAAAAAGTTATTTTAAATTTATCATATACATTGTTAGAGTACAAAATAAAACCTGTTGATCTAGAAGAATGTGGAGAGAATTGTGCAGTATAGGAATCTGCATTCAAAGGGGCAGAAAACATCTTAGTGTGGAAAAGGAAAACAAAGAATTTGCCAAGGAAATAAATACTGTAGATACCGATCCAAGTTCAGCCTTAACTTACCGTAATTTATTTCTGTAGAATGTAAAGAATTTTTATCTCAGGTTGCTGTGAAGATGAAGTGTAATGATACATATCAAAATGCTCTAGAAAATCATCATTACTGTAGAAATATTTGCTACAATTTTCTCTAAGCAAGCTTCTTAAAGTTGATATATTGCCGTGCAAACATTTCCCTTAGTGTTTCATTATTTTTATTTATATTTCTATTTTTTACCATCTAATTACTTTTCAACACTTAATATTCATGAATGTCAAAAATATTCTATATCATCTTCTGCTTCTATTATATAGATTGTACAAAGTGAATTACATAGCATGATGAAGCCATTAACTTCATTAACTAGAAAAGTGGCTGAGGTTCAAAATACAGAAAATTTGCAAGGAGAAGGAGGAAGAACTAGTAAAGGTAAATTGCTTTTCCTTGCCATTTTGAAAGATTTAATTCAGACTTTCTAGAAAGCTTAAAGAATTAAATAATTTAATTACTTTGAATTTTTACAGCCAAGATGAATAATTCCATCAATATGGTAGGATTATATAAGAATTTGGCATGAACCAAATATAAAATAAAAGTACAGTGATATAGCCTTACTGAAGAAATTGCTAACTTCTGGGACAGTGCTAACATTTGGTGCAGAATTACAAGAATATATATCTTATTTTCAAAAGATCATCTTTTTGTTGTTGTTTTACGATTTTCTTTCCCACTCCCACAGACACATGGGAATTTGTCACAAAAACTCTTAGGAGCCATCAGTAGGCAGGATAAATTGAGTAATGCCCCAAAAGATGGGAATACAGTGTTATGGCCAAGAAAGAGTGCTAGTTTCAAAAGGTGTATGGTGTATGAAAGTAACATTGTCTGTTTGTTTTTTATGAAAATGAACATATAAATGGGAAACACAAGCCTGCTTGCCATTTGGCTATAAATTCTAACATTGTTGAACATAATATTTTTATACTAAAATGAAAGGATGATTAAATACTGCACATTGCAAGCAAGAGGTATGTAGAAAAGAAATCACACAAAATACTTGTCAACTTCCTTTTCTCACCATTGTTTTTTAGCAGTCATAAATACTGAAACTGTGCTTTTTGACACATAATTGTACATATTTATGTGATAAAATGTGATGTTTCGCTACATGTATATTGTGTAATGATCAAATCATAGTAATTATTATACTGATCACCTAAATGCTTATAATTTATTTGTTGTGAGAACAGTCAAAATTCTCTCTTCTAGCCATTTCAAATATACAGTGCATCATTGTTAGTTATAGTTTCCCTATTTTTAAACAGGAAACATATTTTTTAGATCTTTCACTACCCACATACCATAATTTATAAACTAACATGGCAAACTATTTGATGAAAAAATGTGTGTTTCCATTCCTAAGTTACTGATATTGGTCATGTGTAATGGAAAATCATGAAGTCCCAATTCCTGAAATCTGTTTTAAATGTAAATATATTGACTTGTCTGTGGCCCTGCGATGCTGAGGGGATGGCCCAATGCCTTTTATAACCTCACAGACTATTTCGAGTCGAGATGCAAAGACAAAGGGAGCAATGCTGACGTTACTGTTTCCTATCTTATCCCAGGCAGTGTGCAGCATTTTATAGAGAATTAATGTGAGCAAGAAAAACAGAAGAGAATACAACATGATAGATATTAGGAGCATTTAAGGGAAAAAACGATTATATGAGGGAAAAGGAAGCAATATATTTCAGGAAGATTTTGTTTCGTTTTGTTTTCCGTAAGCTCAAGGTTATGAGAGGGTTGAAAACCAAAAGAAAGACTTAAATCGCGGCAAGATAGATTTAAATTAGCCCTAGAGGCGGAAAGAGAGGACAACCTTAAATGCCTGACGGCCTTGCTAGAAAGTATTCCAGGGACTTTTCCTGCTGTTCTCTCGTCCTTCTCTTCCACTTGGACTTCCTCTGCCTACCACAGTCTGGTTGTTTCTTCTACTCTTACTGTCTTGTTTTAACTGATAATAATAATTACCTTCATTTCTCACAGTTATATCATCTTAAGAAAATCTTTTAACCTCTTAGAGCATCAGATTCCTTATCCACAAAGGTAGATAACAGACTGTTGCATAGACTTGTTGATAGCAGCATACAAAGCACACGGTGCATTACCTGGCATGTGTACTGGTGCATAATTCATTAAGTGTTTGCAAATCATTGTGTATTTGCAAATCATTGTGTATTGTTATTGTTGTTCTTATTCTTATTGTTAAACAGAATACTAAGTCAACATCCAAATTCAAAAATAACAGCAATAGTCCTTATCACTAAGCTGTCTGAGGAAAAAGAGATGTATAATTTATCCTTAAGTCTATGTCGATAGCTGCATCACTTTGTACATTTTTATCCAACTCTGTATCTGGATCTATCTTTATGTGTCTAAATTATTACTGTGAATTCATTCATTCTAAAAGAATTGTCTAAATTATCTGTGTCAGGCAGAGTGCTAATTATTGAAGATGCGAATGAAAGATGGTTTGTAAACTTAAGGTATTTACAATGTAGAATGAGGAAATAACTGTTAGTAAATAGATTCTATAAACTGTGGACATTTATAAGATGGAAATCTATAGAACGCACAGTCTGGATAACAGAAAAATGGTCAACTCTACATGAATGTGGGAGTAAATGGCAATTAGAAAAATCTACCCAAAATAAATGAGTTTGATTCAAGCAAATAAAACTTAGCAGTCAAAATTTAATGCAGGTATTTTTTTTTTTCCTGAAGATCCTAAATACAAGGTACCCTGAAATGATAAGGTACAGCAAAAATTGGAGGGTTTGAATTAGGGTACCTACTTGGATCATTTTTAACTTTATTTCACAATTGGATGCCAAAAGATTTCTATTCTAGGATCTTTAGTACAAGTGATCCATGTACAGGTAATCATTTAGTTTTAAATGTAATAGTACAGATAGTAACAAATGGGAAATGTTTTATGTTCTCCTAGGGCAAGGAAAAGGGTTAAGGTGACGTTTAAGGTAGGCTTTAAATATCTGCAGTACAGATGAAGGCTGTTCTGTGAAAGGGGAAGAAGGGACCAGTGCTGTGTAAATTAGGAGAGGAAGGAGGTTAACTACCTTGTGAAAGCCTTATGTAATGTTGAACTTGAACTTTATTTGGTAAAAACAAGACTTCATTGCAAGATTTTATTTCATTTTGCTTTTGAAGACTGGAGGTGATGAGATATTTCCAGTTGTCTAAAATGGAAAGGGGTCGGGTGCTGTGGCTCAGACCTGTATTCCTGGCACTTTAGGAGGTTGAGTTGAGAGGATAGCTTGAGCTCAAGAGTTAAAGACCAAACTGGACAACATGTTGAGAACCCATGCCTCCAAATTTTTTCTTTTTTTTAATTTAGCTGGGCATACACCTATAGTCCCAACTACTCAGGAGGCTGAGGTGGGAGGATCACTTGAGTCTGGGAGGTTGAGGTTGCATTGAGCCATTATTATGCCACTGCCCTTCACCCTGGGTGACAGAGCAAGACCCTGTCTGAAAACATAAATAAAATAAAATGGAGCGGGAAAAGAGTGGAGGAATGAAAACTAGTTAGGCATCAAATGCAACCTTCTAATTGTAGGATAATGAAGGCTTTCAATAATGTTGTAGGGATGAAAGGAAAGAAAAATAACTGGAAGTGGAAGCTAAAAAAAGAAGAAATAATGAAGGTTAACTTTATACATCTAACTTAAGTGACCAGGCAGCAAGTATTTCAGGAAGAAGCAATTTAGGGTAGAAAGTTAACTCTAGTGGAATGGCTATTGCACAACAGGCCCCGTGGTAGGTGATTTATATATGGCTTCTAAGACAGTCCCACAAATTATCTAATCTAGAATGTAGAGAATAATTTTCACATTTTACAGTTGAGGGCATTACAGTCCAGGCCACACAACTAGCAGAGATTCCAACCCAGGCCACTGACTTCAAACTTTCCTATATTAGTACACTGACTATTTTACCACTCTTAATAAAAATAATACAAGTTTGAACCTGAATAAAATGCCAGGTTCAGGAAGAACTAACTGGAGATCGTTGAAATGTGGAGCAAAATCTGATTTTCAGCATGAGCCTTGAGATATGCCTAAGTGTGCATTATGGTGCTGCTATGAAAGAAGCCAAATTCACTGTGTAATAAGATACATTCTCTCCTCTAATGTGCATCACCTTGCTCTTTTTCCCTTATTTTGTATACTCTGGGTTTTCTCATTTTTAAAAATGTAAGAAAAGAAACCTCAGTTCTGAATAGTCACAAAGATAGTTGAAGTCTGGATAACTGGTTTTTTTCAGGAAAGGGCTAAATAATTTGTGTTTAGCTTTGAGAAGCAGCAGCTGGGGAGTGATCTATTAATTGTTTTCAAACCCTTTGATGGTTGCTAGGTGAAATTTGTATTGATGGTGGTTTCCCATGTCTGAGGAAACAAAAATATGAAAAAAGAAATGGTCCTCCTACTGTCAAGCATAGCTTAGACAAGCTCTTGCCTTAATGCTGGATTAGAGGATCCTCTTGAGATCCTTTCCAGCTATACTTTAAAACTCTTAGACTGTAGAACTGTTAGAATAAAGTTATATCATTTCTTAGCAGCAATTTGTATATTTTATATAAATGGAAGATATTTGGATAGGTTATACTTTTCTTTTGCCAATATCTAAGAAGCTTGGTATATATTTGTAAACACACAAAATGCAATTCAAGAAGGTTGCATAAAATGAAAAACATTTATCACCAGAAGACATTTTTTATATATGGTATTTGCCTCTACATAGTATAAACAAATTCTCTTTTGGATGAAAAAGGAAAGCACTTAAGGTAATTGTCTGCATTTATATAGCACATTCAGTTAAGACACCTGGATATTTCATGCTATTAATATTGGTATCTTGTTTTGTTTAAATTGATTTTGTTTTACATTAAAATATGATTATCATTAGTAGTTTTTATTTTTAAGATGAATTCATTAATACAGGTTGTGAGTGTAAAGTCTTTTTGTATTTTCTTTAGTCATTAATTCAACAAGTATGAAATAGTTGTTTTATTCCAAGAAATAATATTATAAATGAATGTATTTTTAAAATCCAGACTTCAGTTGTTTGGATGTGGGGTAAGGGAAGAGGAGAGTCATCTGCTTCTTGATATCCGTGTAGTTTTGCCTGGAACCCCTCAATATTGTGATCAGGACAACCCCTAAACTTCTAACAGTCTCTACCAGTCCCAAATGGAGGACAGGAATGGTGGGGTAGGCTTATTGTTGGAATGTTGTTTCAGTTCACGTCACAAAATATCTGATATAAACTATTGTTTTGAGAATTTTCACCACTGAAAATCACTCAATAAAGCATGTACGAGCTTGGCAGATTACATTGAACATTTTTGGGATCACAATACCATTTACTTTTGCTTTTCTTCTCACTAGCCTCTGCTCGAATCCCATGCAAGATTACACTTCAGAGTACTCAGCTCTCCTTCTCTTGTGCCAAGCAGATCATCACTCTTCAGTTTCATTTTCTTAATTTGAATGTCTTATTCCGTAAAGGGCTAACAGAGAAGATTCACCCTTCTTCAGGCAGTTTTGTTTATGAACAGCAGAGATAAAAAGAAACCTGTTAAGTTTGCTTCTGTCAAAATTCAAATTCTTAATGGCTATGCCTGAGTGGTCTTTGGAAGCTTCAAATGGCTGCTTCATCTTGAGAGCCAATCCTTATGTTCACACAACCTGTCAGATGAAGGAGTTGGTCAACGGCCACCTTCTTCCCAGCACTCCAACACCTTCTTCCCGGCACTCCAACACCTTGAAAGAAAGAAAACAAAATTTCATTCATTTTTTTCTTCTGCCACTGAATTGAAATCCATCATTAATCTGTTATATGACTCATTACATACTTCATTCTTATATAAATTTAGGCATATCTCACTTAAGGAGGTTTGTCTTCCCCAGCAATTACAAAGGCTGGGCCTATTTTATTTTTTTTAAAGAACTTTTTCTCTCTCTATCAAAAGAATCCCACATGTATCAGAATAAAGAAAATAATAGGTACAGATAATATATTTACTATGCTAACTTCTAAAAACTGTTATATAGAAGAAAATGAATTTACATTAGTAGCGTTTATTATTCATTGTATTTACACACAATCCATTTCTAGGTTTTTAATAAACATTTTTCCCCTTTATGCCTTTGTTGTTCAATATTCCTACTTACAATATTATGGCATCCACATTTTTACAACATCAAGGATTAGGAGAATATTTTGTTTTTTCCAGAATGATGGACAATGGACTAGTTTATATTTCCTACAAATTCCACTTCAACAGATGTGTAATGCAGGTGGAAATCATCAAAACTTTATGATGTGCCTGCATTTAATTTTCATCTAATGTCTTGATTGCTTACGAGTTATTCATGTATGGTGTTAGAAAAGCTTTTCAATGCCATTTGTTCAGTTGTTGATTAAGAATAAATTGTTACATTTTAAAGAGATGATAAAATATCCTTTTCTGATGAAATGGCAATTGCTTTTCCCCCCTTGCTTTTGTCACACAAAATTGAGCTCTGAGATTTGAATGATTAGAGATTATCAGCCACAATTATGACGATGTTCTGATTTAACATTTTCCTCTTTGTGAGACAGCGGGAACTTGTTCATGCTTTATAAAAATGTAAGTGCTGTTTCCATGTTTATATGATAAATATCAGTCATGATTGATATTTGGAAATTACTTCACGAAAAGGTTTACATGAATGTAACATAATTGCATTTCTTTTTGTGCCAATTGATTTTATTGCAACGTTTAATGGTTTGTTGCATACTTTACAGAATAATAAATTTCATTTTCTTGTATTATCCCATGAATAACTTGGAAATTTTTTAATTAAGGTAATCATAGTAGCTCTCTTAACCTTGCAATCATGTATTGCTTCATGGATTTGATAATTGGAATATTTATCTGGCTCAAGTCACAACAAATATATCATAAAATATCAATCTGATATATTGTGACTTGAGCCACATAAATATGCCGATACTCAAATGTATATATATATATAGTTTTCAAACTGTTTTCTCAGAAATGCATACTTTATATTTTTTGGATAATATTCTCTTTTTATTGTGTTCACTACCAAATGTTTGTATTTGCATGTTTAGGGATGCCACTTTATAGTAGCCTCATTATTTTTTATCAGTTCATTTGACAATGATGTAAGTTCACATTGATTTTTCAAATAAGGCAAAAACTTAAGCCTAAATATGAACCGCATTGGCACCCTTAAATATCATAGGTACATATAATTTGTTGATATTTGGCTTTAAAGAGTTTTCTTTTTTTTTTTTTTTTTTGCTTCATAACAATACTGAGACAACATACATATACACTTCAGAATTTTGACTAATAGCAGAAAGTAAAACTTTTCTTTGTAGAGTGCAGTACTTGAAAATATAAAAACATTCATCTGTAGAACTTGACAAAACATTAACATAGATAGAATAGGCACAATTGAGATTGAGTATTTCACAATTAAAGTACATATCATTATTTTTTCTGTTGCATGATTCTTCATAACCATTATAACTTAAATGGTGATGGTGGGCAGCTTTTTAAGAACAGGTTGCTTGCAAGGCACTTACAATCCAGGCATCCCAGATATGTAAATAAATGATCCTCCCTTAACATTCACAGTCCTTATTACCAGGATGCAAAGAAATAAAACAGCTTTGTAGAATCTATAAATGTTAAATCCATGAGTTTATTTTTTTATTTTATTAATTTTTGGATGGGTAGCTAACAATCACCAGAGCTATTAATATCAATATAATAAAGAGAATCATATATGCATGTAATTTCCACGGGAAGCAGCCCATAGATATTGTTTTTCTTTATTTCTATTATTTCTATGTATACATTTGTAATGGAACTGAGATTCACCATATGATAGTGATGTATTCACAGTTTATTCTGTCCTTCAAAGTGTTTTATTTTTGTTTGTTTGTTTGTTTTTTAATTATACTTAGAATGTTCTTCTCTCCTGTTAGAGTTTTTAAAAATAATATGTACTAGTTTTCTTTTGGCAGTTTTAATTTTTTGTATTTTTTAAAATACTTTGACCCATTTGTAGTTTATTTTATAGGTTCAGTTTTATTTAATTTTTACTTCATTGCTTGCTAGCTAGCTAGATCAACATTCTTTATGGAAAATTGTGTTTTCCCAAATTACTCAAAATGATGTTTTATTATATATTAATTTCCATATGTACTTGAGTTTCTTCTCACTTTCGCTGTGTTCTATTGACCTATTGGTCTCTTTCTTTATTGCTAAAATTATCGCATTTCAATATTTCTGTGATTATTATTTCTTGTATTACATTTTAATATCTCTTATGTTGTTAGGCAGCACACTGCTATTTTTATTGCAGAATTATTTTAACTACTCTTACCTGTTTGCCCGCCTTATGTGAACACATATTTTAAAAACTTATCATATATACATGTTTGTACAGATACTTTTTGCTACTAGGAAGATCACTTTATCCTCCTAACCACTCAATAAATGTTGACTATATATTTGAATAATATTCATTTTAAAGAAATATTAAGTCAATAAATTCCCAAACCAAGATGTAAAGACAGGTATTTCGTCAAAAACAAAAGACAAGACTCTTGTGCTAATATAAGAGCCATCTAATAAAAATAGCAGTGTCATTCGATTTTAAAGATGACTTCAGTGCAAATCACTGCAACTGGACATGCTGTTAACTTCTTTATTAATCACAACTACCTATTGTGGAACACAGTTTTAAAAGATGAATTTATTGATTCTTATCTTATGGTAGGGGGATAAAAATTAGGATTTGGGGGACATCCCAACTTCATTTGATAGGATTATGGCTAATTCCTCAAATGTATTAGGATTGGAAACAATGAGATTTAGGGCCACTGGTTTAAAATTGCACTTTGTAGACTATATCAAATTCTGAAAACTGTACTCGAGAAAGCAATTCTCACTCTCTTGAGAGCATGGAATTATTATCGGAAAAATCTAACCTAATTTAGGGTCCATTTACAAGAAAAAGTGGCTTTTCTGATAGGGATGTCTATTTGGATATATTTGGACTGACATTGTCCATGTGGAGGAAAATACTTAGATAAATAGCAATTTGTTATTGTTATTGCTATTTGGAACTTAATTGTAAAACTAAAACAATAACAAACTCCTGTCCAATTTGGAGCTAATTTACTGCTTTTGAAGATATCTAGGTAAGGTCCTCAATGCCCATCTGATGTTTTCATTACTTTAATTGGTATGCATATTTCCCAGGAAACCTAATTTTATTTTTTCATTGCTAATGCATTTTATTCCAAGCTGTATTTTGATTTTTCACATTGGCAAATTTTCACACAGCTATCTAAATTTCTTCTTTACGTGAATAACTATAGAATAAAGCCTAATATAAATATTCCTGAGTACAGTGTATTTCAGTGTATAGCAGAATAGGAAATAACATTTATGAAAGAGCCACAAACTGAATTTAGAGAAAGGGAGGGTTGTGCTGTACCTACCTAGGGAATGGTCACCAAGGTGACAACCTCTTGACCTTTCTTGGAGTTAATGGAACAATATTGCTTCACCTTCTCCATTTCTGCCAAATGTAGTATGACCAATTTATTATTCATACATTCTTTTGAGATGAGGGCATTCACATTTTTATGTCTTTCAAACATTTGCCAAATGAATATATGCTAGTGATTTGTATGCGTTTTTATCTAACTTTATAAAGGCTGAAAACAACTACAACAAGGGAATTCAAGTCACCCGGTTAATCGAAATTCATTGTTGAGGGCTCTCAGATTCTTTCTCCTAACCTCTCACTCCTTGTGAAGGGATTTTATTGTGAGCAGTTAATATTTTATGGGAAGGCTGTCAGCTTCTTACAGAGCCCAAAGGAGTTATATATTTTTCTGACATACGATCATAATTCCCATCAGTATGTTTAATGTCAGCATCTGTAGGATTCCTTTGATTTTTAAGGAGAAAAAAAAATAAAGAATTCCAAACTCGTCAAATAAGAATAACTGTGCATGCTTCAGGAAATTCTTATTAGTCTGGGTGAATGCTTGGGGACCAGAGGGACAGGTATGCAATGGATGCCTCTTAGTGCTTTACTGATTAACCTATTTTCCTCCACCTATTGAACTGTGCCAGGAATGAGAATTTTGAGGACTACTTTCGCGCACACACACACACACACACACACACACACACACAGTTTATACTAGGGCAGAACTGTATATATGTGTGTATATATATGTGTGTGTGTGTGTGTATAAATATATATAGCTACAGATCATAGAGTATATTATCTAAAAATTAATCATGAATTAAAAATGACCATTTTTAGGTAAAAACGCATAATGTGTAAGGTTGTGGATTGTGGATGATCGGTGTTTCTATAATTATTCCACTAAAAATAAAATCTCTACAGAACACTATGTCACAAAACAAAGATCACAAAAGAATGTTGAAACATGTTCTTTACTCTGACAAGCTTTAAATCAACCAGGAACTAATCATTTTGCTAAGTACCACTATTTTAAATTCTTTTTATTGGGGACCATGGAAATAAAAGCATAAAAATGACTTCTGCGGGGGAAGGTAAAGTTGGGTTGATAATTAATCCTTGCTACAGACAGCAACGGGTTTAATAATAAAAAAATTATCACTAAGATGAGTGACTTTTTTTAACAAAACTGAATGAATCGTTCAGTTTGGGCGTCAGGTAAACCCTGGTGCTAAACATAAACTAAATTCTTGATCTACTGATGTTTTTTGCTATTGGAAATGCAGATTTTGCCTGATTCAACTTGGGAGAAGATCTTAAGAAGGGTTTCTTCTAAAAAGCATGTAAAACATTCACTTATGCCAAACTTACTCCATTCACAGATAGATTCTGGGACATCATTTGACTCTGTTTCCTTAGAATCAGAGATTTCAAGAGAAGTCTCGTAAATGGTATATACATCCTAGATGGAATTTTGAAATATTAAGCCCTAACTATAAAGTTGTGATGTGGCTAGGGAATCAAGAAATTTGACAGTCTAATACAAAATATACATTTTGCAGTATGTATTAGTTCTATGTATGTATAGAAAATTTCATTCATTTAAAATATTTAAAGGCCATATTTAATATAAGCTATAACTTTGGCACAGCAACATTATTTTTCTATGTAAAAATCCTCATTTCCTTTTTGTCATTTGACAACATGTCTCATATTGATTGTCAAGAAGAGTTTTAAATTATGAACATGTATTTTCCCATAAAGGTATTATGAAACAGTAGATTTAAAACGTAAAAAATGGAACAACTTTCTAATTTTTAAAAATGTAAAACCTTAGATATTGGGGCATAATCTATTTATTTGGCATGTTTAAGATCTATATTAAGCCAAAGTCAACACCATAATTAAGATGTGAAAAACTAGTGATAATTCGATTATGAACAACAAAAGAAAGAAAACCCTACTGTCACAATTAATATTCTGACAAAGCAAGAAGACATGAAATGATTATGAAGAGACAAAATTTTCATTATTTGTAGACAATGTGATTATACACCAAGAAAACCCAAGAGAATCTGCTTAAAATCTTTTGGAATTAATGAGAAAATTTAGTTAAGCATTAGATGCGAGACATTGTAAGCCTGAATAATTACAACAATTGATAGTAGCACAAAAATGGACAGTCTGATCATTATATTAATCCCCAAAATACATATTTGGCATACTGATTTTGTATTAGCTTGCATTAAAAATTAACATGAGTAAAATAAAGAAAACCAAATTATATCTTTTAAATTATCCTTTTGTAGATCTTTGACACACAGAATTTATATGATTATAATCCTCATTCACTCATATTAATGAACACCTACTATATGCCAGGCACTCCCCTGAACATCTGAATAGCATCAATAAAATTAATCCTCAAAAGACTCTACCCTTATAATTCCACTAACTGCTTATATAAAGCCCTTCTGATGTTTAATTTTGTTCTGTTATTTCCTCTTGTTTTTTAAATCTCAATCACATTGCCCTGTCTACATGGGTATCCATTCTAATTTCTATACTGAAAATTATTTTCATATATCTCTCATAAGTTGCTTGTGTTATATATAAATGTTTTTGAAACCATGCACAGAGTTCATCTGTATATATTTTGTGTTAATGTACCCAAACGGTATTGTTATGGAGGTAATTATCTTTCTTACATTTTTCATTGTGTATTTTATGTTTAAGATGTATAGTTTTGGCTGCACTTCTCCTGGATAATATTCCATTATATGTCTATGCATATACTACATATTATTTATAGAGTCTCCTAGTGACAGACACCTAAGCTGAATCCAACATATTCTAACATTAACTTTGTTATGATGAGTAGTTTTCTATATATAGCATGTCCAGATGGTCTATTTTGTTCACCTGAGACATACTTGGTTTATGCCTGTGTCCCAGCATAATATTTCATGTCCTCCGTTCACTCTCATCCAATCTCTCAGAATTTCCAAGAGACTTCTCTGGAGTTTATATCAATGGTTGGAATTACACACCTATAGTATATACATAAAAAATACTTCTTTTCAGAATGGGTTTTCAGGTTTATTTTGGGTTCCTTTTTATCTAATTATCATAAACAATTGGTATTTATGTGTCATTTTCTTTCTAATAGAAATATTGGATTGACATTTTAAGTTGCATTTTATTCTTACTAGTGAAGTAGACCATCTCTCCATATTGTCCTTACTCATTGTAGCTTCTCCTTTCATGTATTGGTTATTTATATATATGCACATTTCCTTATTAACTTAAAGTTTTTATTTTTCTAATTTGTAAATATTATATATATAAATCATCCCTCTGTTAGATTTAAAATATCATAAATATCTTTTCCAATTTGTCATTGGTGTCGTTATATTCAAAATAATTAACTTCAATATTATCAGTTACTTTACCCTAGTGACACAAAAATATCTGCATCACTTTTTAAGCTTTCAAACCTTCACACATAGGTGGAAATTTGGAGCCTCTTTTTGTAACAGTATTAGAGAATTCCCTCTCTATACTGAGTCATTTATTACTTGACATCATTTACTAAATTAATATTTACATCATAATGCATTTATATTTGTAATACCATCTCTGTATCAAGTTGCCTCATAAGTAGAAGTTGGTCTCAAGGCTTTGTATTCCATTGCACTGTACTGTATGTTTTTCTGCGTTTGTCCCACATATTTGTAAATATTGTACAATGACTTAGTGTTATAATATCTGCTAGGAAAAAAATCAATTTTTGTTATTTTCCAAAGTTTTTTCAGCCATTGATAGACCTGGTTGCTTTCATGTCTTTTAAAAAATCAGTTGTCTAGATACAAAAAACTCTGCAAGGATTTTAAATGGAGTTGAATTGGATTTATAAATTGATTTGATGAGAATTTACATCTTCACAGTATATAGCCATATCATCCATGAACAATGTATATCTTTCTACTTATTCAGCACTTCTTTTGAGTTCATTTATGATGGCCTTATGCAGTTGTTGTTCGATTAATTCCTAGATAACATATATTTTGTTGTTATAGTAAATGGAATCTTATTTTCTATTACCTCTTCTAATTGGTTTCGGGTGTGATTTTATTTTGTAATCTTGCAAACTTGCTGAGTTCTCTTATTAGTTCTAATGGTTTTAAAATTTATTCCCTTAGATTTTCTATGTAAGTAAACATATAATTTACAAAACGAAGCAAAACAAAGAACAGTCACACCTCTTTCTGCTTAACATTTAGGCCTCATCTTTCTTTTCTTTTCCTTATTTAGGAAAAGAGAACTTTGAGTAGCATATGAACATTGATTTTGATTGCTCTTCTTTGTCTTATTCTCAACCTTCAAAGAAACGGATCAGAAAATTTTTCTCCAAATGTAGCATTTCCTATAGACATTTTAAGAAACAGTTTTCTAGTAACAAAAATGCTGGGTTTAGATTTCTAAAGATTTTATTTTTATCATTAAAAGATATTGTTCACGATCCTATGTTTTTTATGTCATTCTGGGTGAGAATGTGGTAGATACTTTAGTTCATTAATATTTTATATTGACGGATTTTTTCAGACATTAAATAATTCTTGAAGTAAATTGTATTTACTCACATTATATTGGTTCTAATACACTATTGGATTACTTAATATGCTAAGGATTTTTATAAATATGTTTTATATATAGTTATAAAACTAAATTATAATTATTTATTTTCCAGTTCAAGGTTTACATGATTTAGATTGAGGGAATAATAGCTCACCACCTTTTTTTATTTTTTAGAACAATTTATTTAATGTAGAGATAACCTGTTCCAAAAATGTTGATAAAACACATCTATACAATCTTGAGAATTTTGTGAAGTATCTCGGATAGCGCTTTCATTGACATCTCAAAGTCTTTCATGATTAATGGTCTATTTACATCCCCAATTTCTTCTTTGTAATTTATCATATATATTTTCCCAGAATGTTATCAATTTTAGCTACGTATTTAAATGTAATAATGCCTACTTGTTTATTCTTTTATTAAATAAATTTTTACAGCATCTATAGCTATTTCCTATTTTCCTTTCTGTGTTTTTCAGTCTACTCATCTTTTTTCCTTGTTTGCAGAAATTCGTCTTTGCAAAGCTTGTGATTTTGTTAATTATTTCTGTCCATTTTTGCTCTTTACATCATTAACTTTTACCGTTATTGTCTTCTCCTATTTTCTCATATTTTTCACATCTCTCAACTATTCTCTCTCTCTCTTTAAATCTCCTTTTGGTACCTTCTGAGAGAGATCTATGGACTAAAGTTTCAGCTCATTATTTTGTCCTTCGGATTAATCTGTTCTGCTGTTCAACACATACAGTGACGTTTTTATTTCAGTCATGATATTTTATACCTTTTCTTTTTTAAAAAATAGTTTTCTTTTCAATATTTTCCAGTTGTCCTATATTCTTCTGACAATGTTTATAATGTTTCTTTTATATTCTTGTTATTTTTACTGTGTTAGCTCTGCTTCTTCTGGTATAAGCAATTATATTCATTGTCTTTCATTTTCAGTGTTTGCATTTCTCTAGTCTCTCCCACTTTTTGCATTTAATGTCTCAGCCTTGGCTAGAAATGTCTACCCTCAATGAGGTACAAAAGACTAGAGTGGGTTTTATTCCTTCCACATGACTTAAGGTGAGAATGAGTGGCCTAAAGGATGAATGCCTCAGACACAGTGATCTCCCTAAACTGCTGTCTACTTCCCTCCCCCAGTAGGCTCCAAAATTTTATGCTGATATTTTCATAGATAAGAATCTAGCTGAAGAGAGGAATATCTATTATCTTGTGGAAAAGTATTAAATTTAATTCATTTGTCTAAATAACTGGAAACGTATTTGATATTTCCAAAAACCATCATTTTTTCTTTTTTTTCTATGAATTCTTCCACTTTTATCTCCAAAGGGTTTCTTATTCTTATTTAAACCCAATCCCATTTGTCTTTTGTTTTTAAACTAATAAAATTGGTTTATTAAAAATTACTGCAGGTGTCTTTATGGGAAAAAAAGACTGTGATAATACTTTGATAAATTCAGTCACTGTTTTCTATCTAAAAAATAACCTTGAAGCTGAAAGATTCTTGAAATACTTGTCAGTGAATTTTATTTTTTCCTGAAAATGATGACCATAACAGTGCTGAATTATTTACAGGAAGCATTTGCCATCTATTAAGATTAACTAATTTTGAGGTGATAAATTCTATTTAAATATATTTAAATTGAATAAAGGATATTAAGTTTTTGACAAGAGAAAAGTTCAAGAAGTTGGGAAGGTACCAAAGAGGTGTAAGGCAAACATGAAGAAACTTTGGAAATTCTAATCTCATTGGAAGAAAAATTTAGAAGTCTATATAATCATAGCATCTCAAATACTTTTAGAAAATGCTGTTTTTTGGAATATGATTGAAATTGTCTAAGAAGAAAATAATTGAATTCTGCCAATATTTAGCACCTTAAAAATCATGATGTTTCAAATTTAATTATATAACTTTATAGTAGTTTGACACAACAATTTTCTCCCGTGGTATCTGATCTATTTGAACATAAAATGTTCTAAGACAAAGAGGTTTCAGTGGATGTGAGTCTTCTTTTTATCATGTCCATTGTAATTTGGTAAGTAAAATTAGAATTGTTCTTAAGCTAGACATAAGTTTGCTCATTTATTTATCTGAAAAATGTGTATTGCCTGTTTACCATATGCCTGACATTGTTCTAAGTGCTGGGTTAATATCAATGAAAAAACAAAAACTGTCACTCTGTCACTAGCATCATGGGTTAACAAAATTATGTAAGATAGTTATGTAACAAAGTTATCTAACATAGTTATGTAACAAAGTAATGTAACATAGCTAGGTAACAAAGTTACTAATACTGTGAGTGATTTAATTTCCATTTTTATAGTAGCAAAAATGATAAAATATAGAGTTCTGTAAAAACATAAGGGATTAGAAATGAAATAAATGTATCCACTCTGAGTAGGCAGGGAATGCCTCCCTGAAAAAGCAAAACTTAAACCTGTGCCTGAATGCTTAGAAGGTAAGTAGATGTTTGGCTAGAGGGCAGACAGAAAGAGAAACTACTTTTCTGACTCTCCTTATCCATACCCCTTAACTGATTCGTAGAGTGAGGCCCAAATCTAACAGAGGCCATCATTTTTCTTTGCTGCCTAGTTCCAATTCTTCATTGCTCATAGTGCAATGTGAGAAGGGAAGGTGCAATTAAATAGGATCTAAGGCAGTCTGCAATGAAGGAGTGAATGAAAGCCTTAGGATCCCCATTTGTATTGGTAGGTTTAAATTGTCATTCCTGCCGGCTGATGTTATGGTTCCCTGGGTAAAGCATTTGCCGGGTAAATGAGGTGAAGAGCATACACCATTGCCTGTGGCGTCTCCACTCATACTGACTGCCTCAGCAAGGAGGCCAGTGATTAAAAGGATGTGGAAATTTGCTGCTTCCAACACTGAGAAGGCCCTATGCAATAATTTGTAGCACAATGGAATATGCTTTGCCTTCTTGTTAAACTGTTATATTGGGAAATAATCCCTGGTCCAGGCTGTCTCTATACCATCTCTGAAATGCATTTTAAGTTAACAATTATAAAAAGAGTAGTAGTCCATAGAAGAAATGTTGTCTAATTGTATTATTGAGATAGGCATACGTTTTTATCTGTAGGTTATTTTTAGTCATTCAAATAAAAGGTTTGCAATCAAGTGGAACATGGATGAGCTGTGACCTCATGTTATATTCTCACTCAGGGCACAACTTAGATTGTGATCATGCATTTAATTAAAATGTAGAAATCAGCCTTAGCATTATCTTGTGTACAGTCTGGTTAAACAATTTCTAAAAGCTTTATCGGAATTACAGAGTGACCTGTTTAAATGAATGAAATTCAGGACAGCACCATTCTTTAATCATGATGGATTATATATAACCAACCCCTAACTTCCCAAAGTGTTAAATGCTTGCTTCATTTCAGAACATTGTACTGTATAAATATTACTGCCCCAGCTTTGCCACAAAGGTTAGTGTCAATGATATTTCAAGGACATTTACAAATATAGCCAAAATACTATGTGAAAAAATATTCATTAAACAAGAACGGAAGACACCCACTGATTAAGGAGCTTTTTCATGAGATTTCTAGCTATATCTTCAATTGGGCTAAAACTACTAAAAGATCTCCAGGTTTCATTTTTCCCTCTCAGTTTAAAAAAAATAAATAGTTTTAATATTTGTTGCTGGTAAGCCACAGTATTAGTTTTTAAATGATTTTCATTTAATATGAAATATTTCTGGGATTTTACTTGAAATATTTATGTGAAGCATTTATTGTGAGACATTGTTAACCTCTGGCAAAGTGGGATCAATATGACTGATCAGAATTAGTTGTGCACCAGGACTCTGAATTCTAAATGTATTTGGCAGGTCATTAAAATCAGATATGTATGAAACTAAACAGGCAACATTACATTGTAAAATATTTGAACTTTAATAAAAAGTACTGCTCTTTCCGATTGTTTCATTATCCATCCATTTATTCATTCATCCATGTGTTTGTTTATTATTGACTTGCTGTGTGATAAAATATTTATTAACCACTTACAGTGTGACACATAATTTTATGAAGATGAACAAATACCTAATAATCATAATCGACACATTTAACACTATTTTGTGTCAAGAACTTTTGAAATCATTTTTTGTATACATTGAATCCAAAACTACCATTAAAGCAGACATTATTATTATCCCGATTTTTAGGTGAGGAACCAAGGGGAAGAGACATAAAATTACTTATTCAGATTTACCTATTTGAAAAGTAAGGTTCAAATTATCTGGTTGAAAAGAGGTTGAGATTACTATCTAGCAAAACTCTAAGAACATTCTTAGTCTTTAGAATTCTTTCTCTATGGTAGACAAATCTCAAATTTTACCTAAATTATATTACCTTTTAAATTAACCTAATAAGAAACACAAATATGTAAGTTGATAGAGTTCACTGTAATCACATCTGTCATAAGCAATTTCTGGAGGGATGGAAAGGACACAAAAACCAAAGTCAGAAATTTCTTTCAGAATGTATGATCTCATTTGGCAAGGATTCTCTCCCACCAAAAAATGACAGTCATCCAGTTAGCAACCAACTCTTACACATGGCATTAAAAATAAATCACAATTTTCAGATCTCGTTTTTTTTAAGGGATACAGATGTCTTAGTTTTAGATTTTCTACCATGACTTTTTTTCTTACTCTTTGATACTTACCCTAGCTTGTAATATATGTCCTGTCAAAAATGAGCATATATTAATATTCAAATGCAAATCATACTTAGATTGGTTGTTTCACAAACATACCTTTATTATGATGACTTTATATCTTAATATAATGTAGTTATTATATGATGTAATATTTTCAGCAGGTAATCCTCTTGCTACTATTATATGAGGACCTGTCAATAACCCATCTTGTTAAACCATTACTTGTAGACATCACCTACTAGCTGAACAGTTTGGTAATCACTCACTGGCTTACATTGAAGGCTGAAGTTTTGGTTGTTGCTTAACTCTCTCTCTCTCACTTTGTGCCATGTAAAAATGTTCATCAGCCCTGCTTTCAAGCCAAAGAATACAAAGCAAACAGTATCTGGAAAGGCATTGATAGCAATGAAGCTACAATTACACACAGAGAATAAAACGTTAGGGAGGAATTGGGGAGGGAGGACATTTATTCAGATCCAGTAAACTCACGCAACAAGCTCTTCTAATATGTAAGCATTATGAAGGGAAAATATAAGATTTTTCCATTTTAAAACTCAAGTTTGCAAATATAGATATATTTATTGTGTAATGAAAATCTGGTGAGGGCTGAATTACTTATGTGTCACTTAGAAAGTTATGCTTTTTAAAAATAAGGCAGTCGCTTTTTCTATATCCACCAATTAAATAAATTCATGTTATTTTATTATGGAAATTATGTTAATTTACATATACTCACAAGAGTAGCACTCAAGACCTCTCCAATTTTAATTTAGACATGCAATTACATCATTACTTATCTTTGATTCAAGTAGAACTGTTTTAAAGATTAAAAAAATTTAAAGAGCTAATTTTTAACAAACCTACATTAACCTAGATTCAATTGCTGAAAGACAGCTAAGCTACTTTGTTCTAGGAAAGTATTGACTCTGAGGCCATATACCTCATAACTGGTAGTAATATTTTACTTGTGGTTGAAAAGTCAATTTATCTCTTAAAAAGAAAGCACTACCACCTTTTTTTCCCCTAGATGAATGAAATTAACATTTTTTTAAAAATCATGAATTTTGGTACTTATTATGAAATATAATTCTGTAAGGGGAGTCCATATGTGGATTGTAGTAGTGACTGGGTATAACAATTATTCTGAAATGTTTTCATTACCTCTGCTGAGAGGTATATATCCAGTAAATCACTGGCAATCTTTCCTCCTGTATTTTATCTGGTAGTGCTAACTTACCACCTTCTAACATATTACAGAATTTACTTGTTTATTTTGTATTTCTTTTCTCCCATGAGACCAGGAATCTCTAGTTGTGTAGCTTGTCAAGTGTCTAAAACAGTACTGGGCTGGAAGCAGATGCTCAATAAGCACTCTAAGGATGAAATATGTTCTAATAAAATGACCTAGAGTTTCTGTGGGCTTTCTTTTTCAAATATAACCTCAATTATAGAAATTGGTATATAGTTGTTTCAGTTTTCAAATCTGCCTTAAGAACTCATTCATATTTCTACATGTTTAATTTGTATGAAAAGTATTCACTCATTAAATAAAAATCTTTTGTCAACTCTACCTGAGATGACTAAAGAAAAACATGGCACAATATGAAAATGAGTTCTTGCTAGAAGGCATTAAAAACTCATTTCAGGGCTATTACTTTTATTTTTTTTTTTTCTTTAAGAAATGCTGGGAAGACACATGTTTGTGGATTATTGTAATATTAAATTATTAATGCCTTTTATTAAAATACACTTTATTGGTCGTGGTTTGCAAGTAAACAATTGATCTGTGTTTTTTATTAGGGTAAATCTATTGTGATTTCTTGTTCAGTAAATTAGGCTGTTTGCTGAGTAGGATGAAGCAGTGTAATTATTTTTCATTACTTACTATCTACAGAGTCTCATTCAAGTTCATTTCTCTTTCAGCAGAATCAGATAGATTTTCTTTACTTTCATAGGTATTGCTAAAGTTGTAATACAACCTTAGGCACTTCAAGTGTCTACATATAGTCAAAAAAAGGAACCACTGCTTAAGCCTAAGCATTGTTATAGCCTAACCTAGGGCACAGATGTACAAGCCTTGTTTACCAATTTATAGTGACTAGCCACAAGATTCCCATATGAATCTAAAGTTTTGTTTTGTTTTTACTTTTAATCTAAATTAATTTGGAATGACATCTGATGGGAATCCTTGTCTCAGTGTTTGGGTAGCATTTAAAATATGTAAGCATGCTCAATGGTGCATGTTTGTGTATATACATATGAAAAGTAAGATGCATGTATTGGGAAACGTAATTCTGGCTTGAAAAAAGCATTAGTTTATTTTCTTTGTTTGGCTAGTATTTCCATTATGTAAGGTGCATGTGTAGCAGTAATACCTCACCATTTGGTTCTCTATAGCATCTTCTTCCATGTATTCAAATGGTTCAGATACAGAAACACAATTTGGGATGACAATAACCCACCTTTTTCTGCCAGAATGCCTTTTAAATCCAGCAAGAACATGAAGCACTCTTTAAGATTTAAGACATCTTTGTTAAAGTATAATATATACTGTACCTATCAATGTAAGTATATAAATTGAAAACAAACAAATGAAAACAATGTCCTCTCCTTTTCCAAACTCAGGAGTCACAGCTGCAATTAATGGTTCAACAGTTCTCCTGAAGCCGACTGCTGGCCAGGTTCCTCAGCTTCTTAACCTGACCTTAACCTGTAATATGAAGCTACATCATATTACTACTAACAGAGAAGGGAAAAAGCAAATACTAATCTGAATTCCAAATCTCTTAATCAATTTTCCCACTCACTTCAACTAAAAATTCTTTTATATGCTTTAGAAGAGTTTTCAATCCAGTGCACGTGTAAATCATTTTATGTCCTAGAAATACACTTTCTCTGCTGAGAGCAAATAAGTGAAATTCATCCTGAAAGGTTGCAATTTGTATATCATTGCTTAATTATCAAGTCACTGAGGCATGCTGAAGCATTCAACCAAAATATAGAAAAATGTCCTCTATACAAGGATCACATGAGAAGTTAAATGTCTAAATATGTTGACTATAAAGTGGAGATGTATTTAATAATGTGCTCATCACTTATTACCTAATTTTGTCCTCACAAATGCCAAAAGAAATCCAAGTTATCATAGTTCAATTGAGTGATGGGAGGGAGGACAATCACTAAATAGCTGAGAGATGCAAAAGTTAGGATATATTCACCAGGTTAAATGCAATGGAGTGGCTCTATAGGCCAGGAGTCAGTTCTGGTCATTTTGGTGCTACTTTGTTCACACTGCATTTTGTTCAAACCTTCCTTGTTGATTTTATTTGTTGGTTGTCATGTCTATGTCTTCATGAGACTGTGAGATAGCTTAGATTGTAGATTATTATAGCTTTGTATTTCTGTATCCCCCACTTCTAGCTTAAGATCTATTCGGCAGATAACAGGTGCCCAATAAATGTGTATAGTGAATAAATATGAAAGATTGTGGGTTAACAAGCTACTCCATGTTTTGCTAAACCCATGGGACCCTACCCGGGTCAACATTTACTCCTATTCTCTGACTTTATACTCTCTGTTCTAGTTTTCCTTGACTGTATTTGCAACTATGTTACATACATTTTTAACCGTATCAATTACATAAACATTGTAGATATTTATCTGGGAGTTTGATCGAAAATAACTTATTCCTTAGCTGCATTTTAAATTAAGAGCATTTAGGTAATGTGTTGGTGAAGTTTAATAGTCTCTACTACACACAAAAATATCTATTTGGCTAACTAGTCCTTTATTTCCATTCATTTATTCATTCATTGATTGATTCAAGCAGCATTCATTAGATTTCATTTACTATTTACTATATGTGGCATTAGATGCTTGGGCATATACTGAGATGAAGAAGGAAAAATCCAGTTTCTCCAAAAAACTTTCAGTCTTACAGGCTTATTCAGTTTCTGACTGCAGAAGTCATATTATTATAGAATATATGGGTGAAATGTAAAGATAATCAATTAGTTCTTTTAGCCTTTTTTTAAGGTCAAGGATACCCATAAGATTACAGTGAAAGGTAAAGATTTTTTCATCATAATTTCTCATTGTACAGACATAAAATTTGTATCATGCTTCCAGGATTTATAGAAAAATGGAATGTGTTCAAGGATAAGAAATATCCTCTAATGTGGTATAAACCCATATATTAATAATGGTTGAAAAAGTGACATTCAGAAAAGAAAAAGCATCTTGTAGGCCATCACTGTGAATTTTAATGTCTTACCCTTCGATGGAAACTTTTATAAACATCCCTTTAATGACTCTCTCCTTACTATTTCTTAGTGGTCTTAGAACAGACAGAACTGTATTATCTTTCCCTGATAACCTAAATCCTTATGATGTTCTCCAAATGTTCTACTAATTCTAACACCAGTTGCCTTTCCTAGCCCTGCATACATGCTGGACTGAATAATAATAGACTCAGTTAAAATCCCATTTCTCTGGATCCACCCTCTAACACCTCCACCTCAGCAAAATAAGGAGTTGTTGAAAACTCAAGCACCATATCTTTTCTTTTTGTATTTACACATATAAATTGAATTGTTATAAAGAAAATCACTAAATGCAAATCATATCCTTAAATGTTCAAATTAGAAAAAAAATTACTTTGTCATAGGATCTAAAGATATGGAAAATCTGCATTGTTAATTCTGAAGATTATTTTTAAATAAGACCTAAAATTATCTATTGTTAGATTTATAGATTTTTAATAAATTTCACCAAATAGCTTAGATATTTTTCTTACAAGACATATTTTGATCTTGAGATATTCATGTTCAGCACAAATACACTGCAATTAAGATAGCAGCATAAAGAAATATTGTTAGCAGTTAGAGTGTGTGACAGTAATACAAAATTAATTGATATATGTGTTACAAAATTACACAACAGGTTATTGCTTGAAGGCCTAATGGTGATCCCCAGCTTCCATCAAGTGACAGTTTTAATATTTGCCAGTGATGCTCTTTTTATCTGTAGCAGCTGCTTGATTCTGCTTAGAGGAAGGATTTCAAAAAATAAAACACTGGGCGGTCTTAGGAATAAAAGAGAAAAAAAATAGGATAGTCAGAGGAAATAAGCTTTGTAGGAATTTATTTATCATAGATGTATCATATCCATTCATATTTTTATATGGTGGAAAACTAAATACTTTTAATCATAAAAAATAACAATAAATCTATATAAGTATCTCCAAATAGTTTTGCACTTGAATTTTTAATGCTACATTTAATCATCCTAATAAATTGTAAATCATATCACTGAGTTTGCACAATAGTGGCTGTAATACTTTGACTAACACTCCCAAATATTTGAATTGAAGTTGCCTTCAGTTTTAAGACATTCTAGTTTCCCAAACAGGTAAATTAAAATAGAGGGTTTTTTTTTACAAGATACACACATTTGTTAGGTACACATTTGGTAATACATGCATAGGATTTGTTCCATTTTGTTTATATGTGTCCTGAAGAATACGGTATCAAACAAATTATTCATTCCTTCTATTTATGTTTTGTAATTGTTATATATCAGATATTAACATGTTTATAATTTTTCCCTTTAATGTAATCATTTAGACAATAATTAATCACCTGAGGAATCATCATACATTTAGATATGTATGTACATGTATATTCATGTTATATATGTTGTGACCAAATTTGTTTTTAAATATATATGTGTGTGTGTGTGTGTACATGTCACTACTTAACCAGTTTATAGCCATGTAATACATTTTGTTTTTGAATTAATAAATCTCAGCTTCCTTTCAATAATGTCCTAAATTTGTTTTAAAAACTACGTTTTTATAAAATATGACTGCAAAAGATTAGGTAAATAAAATGCTTAGCTACAAAATTGAAGTAAGATACTTTAATCCCTATACCATAAATTATGTTATATCGCTTCACTTATCCAAGCTGTCTTCCTGTTTGTATCTTTTTCTTGCTTTCTAGGCAAATTTTTTTTCAATTATATATTAAATGCCACCCTCCCTCCCCTCCCCCCACCGCCTTCTGACAGTCTTTAATATGATTGAATGTCTTTCATTTGGGTGAAGAATTTCTGTGCAAATCCACGAGAATATTATGCAGAATATTTGGTAAGGCCTTTATCCACATTGGAGTTGACAGGATGATAGTGGAACTGATTTGGGCTAGATGATGTGATTTACCAATGATAACACTGCTCTGTGTTTACTGCCTTGCTGACTCTCACACAAGTATTTCTATCCTGGACCTATAAAAGATGATTGATTTAGATCAGTACAGGTCATCCATCCTTGGGAAATCAATAATTTTGTGTCCCACAAGTTCAGTTGATGTACAAATGTTGTTCGAAAGTTAATATGTTTTGCTGACCCCACTTAATGTGTACATTGCTTTGACTCATCATGTAGATAATCAGATAAAAATTTTTATGAACTGATTAAAGCAATAGTATGGTAACATTGTTTCTATTTATTCACTCCCTCATGAGATTCCTCTACACAATATCAATTGATCTTTACACATCCTTGACTTTATATCCTAAGTCTAAGGTCTTTTTTCTTGTGTATCTTCTGCAAAAATCCACAACTATAACAAGTAAATACATCCCCTTCACCCTCAATCTGTCTTATTCACTCTGAACTTTTTTCTTTGATTCTGGAAATATTCTACATTGCTTTTTGAATTCACTTTCTCAGGGTACTGTAAAGTTTTTCTTTTTTTCTTCATTGTAGTCACTGAAAAGTTTTCCAATTACTTCCTTTCCAACTGTGCAACTTCTGATCCCAATCCTTCTTACCCTTTCTGTGGAACTGGACACTTGATAACACCATGGTGGCCCTGTCCACCTGCCTTTGTCCTGGAATCACATTTCTAACTGCTTTTGGACATCAATCTCAGAAACTCATATCATTACCTTCAATAACATATGCTCAAAACAGAACTCATTAGCTTTCCAACTGAAATTTTATTTTCCCTACCTACCTTATTTAATGGTACATCTACTCAGAAAAACACCTGCACCAGAAACAGCTTCATTTCCTGCAAAGATTTTATACTGCTCAATCTGGTCCCATCAGTTTTACCTCTGAATTAGCCACTTTGTTTCTATATCTCCTTTCTTTTCACAGTTGGAGTTTAGGTTCTCTTCATTATATGGCTGAGAAGGTGCTGTAATACCTTCTTAATTAGTCTGCCTATTTTCTTGAAGATTTTCCACTTCTAAATAATTCTTCGAAGTGTTCACTAAGTTCTTCTGTAGCATAGCCAGACGCTGCTTCTTCAAAACATTGTTTTAAACCCATTTTAAAATACTCAGTGTCTCCCTTCAACCAATTAAATAAAGTTCAAAGCATGTGAGCATATTGAATGCAGCTCTTCAAAACATAACAGTACCATCAGTGTCCATTTTCAGTTTGAACTTCCTACCAGGCACGCCTATAATCTCGTAGTTTCAAAATACTCACTGGATAGATTGCTCAGTTTTTCTTTAAGTACGTTTGTTTGTACTGTTTCTTCTTTCTGCAATGCCCTTTATTTTTCCTAATCCTCTTCAAGTGGTAAATTTTACCTCTTTCATCATTCCCTCCTATCCTTAGAAAATCCATCTCATCCTTCAAACCCCACTCAAAGATGTTCTTTCTTAGACCTTTCCTTTTCTCATTTTGCCTTTTTCTACCCTTGAAAGAAAGGAGGTGTGTCCTCATCTCTATTCCTTTAGCCTTTTGTACATACTTCTCATAAAACAACCATCAACTTATTTTTTTCCATTGGCTACTTATTGAATGATTTTTTGTGAGTTAGGAGCTGGAGACATGACAGCATCATTTCTAGGCTAATGACTTGCTCTTGGCAATGTGCATTGTAATTTTTAATTTATGCTTAATCTCATTGCTAAATTGTTATTGTCTTCAGGTTATTCATGTTTGGATGAACTTGGGGTGGGACTTGACTCCAAGAAGCTCTGCAAATGTTTATTAATTAACGAATATACTATTCCTGTCACTCTGTCACTGTTTTACTCTGAAATGTTTTTGAAATCTTTTCCCTATAATATTCATATTGCATTTGGAATTAATTCCTCATGACCCCAAATACATTCACAGCCCTAATTTTCCCGTGTTATTGATGAGAATACAATGACAAAGAACAGATGTGAAATTAATAATACACTGTAAGTCAGACAAGTCTTTTTTCTTACCAAGTTTAAGTGGTGGGATTAATGTCCAACCTGATGTGTCTTATAGTTTATCAAAACATTTTATACTTTTAGAGAGGAAGAAATTATATACTTTATGTTGTAGAATCTACTAAAAAATTAGCTATTTATTAAAGTATTTTTAAATTTATTTTAGTGAAATTACTTCAGTTGATTTAACTGCAATTACATGAGAAATAAGAAATCTCATTCTAAAAACTGTAATACTTGGTATCTTAGTACAATATTCCTTGCTTTTATTTCCAAACATCATATTTTCCTCTTAGGGAGAAAATTGCTGCCTGTATATAAAGACAGGCAATTGTAATGAAAAATAGTATTAGTAAAAAAAAAAAAATATATAGAATTTGAGGTAGAACTTTGAGATAATGAAAAAATAATGCAGTATTTTGTTCCATGAGTAGTTAAATAAAAAATACAACTTTTAGAATATACCTGCTTCATTTTGTGAAACAAAGAGTTTTAATTTGAACAAATAATTGAGACTTCATTTCTACAATCTTAACTCTAAATGCCTGATTTGGTTTCATGTAGTTAGAACAACAACAACAATAACAACAACAACAACAATAACACAAACAATTCTTGGTAGCTGATGTATAACTTATATCTTTATTATTATTTATATCCAATAAGTTTTTGAAAATTAGACTGAGGATTATTTTCCACATCATCAGAATACCTCTGTGACTGTGATTCTGCTTAGGAGGCTGGTGGTCACAGGATGATGGAACTGTTTGAATGCATAGTCAAAATATTCATCACAGTAATTTCAACTTCATTCGCAGTACAAATTTTTCAAGCTCACCTAAGGACAACTTGAACCCGAGAAAATAGGTATTTTTGTGAAAGATGATATTGCAGTTCATTTGCCTCAATTTATATACTACTATTTCTACCTACTTCTTTATGTTCATTTGTTCTGTTCACTTAACAAATTGTGTGTGTGTATGTGTGTGAGAGAGAGAGAGAGAAGATAATTATTGACCACCAAGTGGGCCGATTTTCAAGGTCAATTGTAATGTCTGAATTTGATTTAAGAAACCATAATTGTACAAAAGGAGCAGTCCTTAAGAAAAAAAAATAAATGAACCAGAGAAGAAAGATTTTTTAAAACTTTAGTGATAGTCATTCCAACTATATTCTCACCAAAGGCTGTTATTTCTTGTGTAAAGAATGTGAAAAAGAAAATCCTGGTCAAGAATAGAAAGACATATGGGAATGAGAAAATAATATTACAGTGTAAATGTAGACCAGGTCTTTACCATTGGTCAAGCTTCCAGTAGTATTAGAGTGACCATTGACCAAAATTTCCAATGTAGAAAGGCACTGAACTAGAGAAAAAGAGAGAAACATTAGGATTCCTTGAACAGTGAGGCTTGAGCAATGAAATCACTGGTGCTGTTTTTAGCTAATCAAAGTTAATATGCTTTAAAGAACTGAAGAGAAAGCCCAATTTTTTATTCTGTAACAATAGTAATATTTTTGAGTGCAACCACTGTGCATGCCACAGACCGTGATAATAATTTGTATATAATACTATATGATTTTCTCAACACACCAACAAAGCATACTATTCCTATTTTATACATGACAAAATTGATTCACGGAAAATTTAAATAATTTACTGGGGCCATAAAAATGCCCAAAATGTCTGATTCCAATTTTTTATTAATTCAATTTTTTTATTCCAAAACATAGTGAGTTTTATATTTTCAGTATAGAATGATGAAAAAGACATAGTTCCTACCTTCATGTAGGCTTATATTCTAGGAAGAAAGGTGGCAATTGAAAAATGAGTGAAAGGAAACCATGATTTGAATTGTGAGAACAGAAATTTAGAGAGCCATTGAAAAACACAGAAGTCAGATCTTTTTATGGAGAAGTCAGAACTTTCAAATGGAGACATAACGTAGATCTGGTATAAGAAAATAATGAGAGAAGAGTGATCTAAACAGAAGGTGCAGAATCTATCTAGGCACTGAGGCAAGCAAATCCATTATGTAGTAAAAAAACAAAAAATAAGTCAGTTTGGACGGGATTCCTGAGTTTGCAGGGGAAAAGTGGGAATAGTGGATAGGAGCCTAGTCAGGGTTATTTTGAATCATTTACTGTGATTGAACGTTTTATGGTATTTCTAAGTTTTTGAAGAATTTAAGCAGAGATTTAAAATATATATTCTAAAACTGAGTAACACTCCAGAGAACGAATTGGAGAGACAGAAGACTTAATGCAAAAGGAGGCTGGCATGGGGCTCCAGAGAGGAAATCGTTATGGCTAGACCATGGATGTGCCAATTGGAATGAAAGAAGTGCCAAGATTCTAGTGGTATTTAGGAAATTGGAAATACAATAACCATAATTTAATGACTCACTGGATGTGTGAATTGAATGAGAGAAAGAGGTTTAGAAAGAGTCTCAGGGCTCTAGTTATGTGGTGAATTTCAACCACCAAATTTTGTTTCTTGTTTCTATCTCTATGAAACCAAACCAAGTGAATACAGTTAAAATTATGAAAACAAAGTTTGAGTTAAAGGGTGAACCATGGTGCTTATTACTAAGAAAGACTAGAACAGAGATGAGAATAAGCCAGGTATAGGAGTGACTGTGGGCATTTCTGGAGTCTGATTTCAGGGAAATAAATGTATAATCTTTCTAATTCACGTTTAATCAGAAAATTTATATGATTCATAGTCACCTATATGTATAGTTAAGTTATTTGTAACCACTATATCATACACATATAGTATATTATTGGCTTCTACTCGTTGCATTGATATACCCAACACCATGACACATAGGTGCAAGGCCAGAGATCAGGTCACAATAGGAATGTGCCGAGTTACATTTGCAATATGTGGGCAGTGAAGAAAAAATATTTGAAAAGAAATGCTGGAAGTTAGTCTATAGATAATTATTTTCATTTTTGCAACTTATATATAAAAGAAACCTATAGCGAGGTTTCCCAAAATATGACAACCATGTACTTTCCCTGGTGCATTCAGTAACAAGGCATGAAACTAAAAACAACAACAACAACAAGAACAACAACAAAACATCTTTTCTAAGCTAATGATGGTAATACAAATATTTTACCAAATATTTAAGAGAAAAGACTGGGTTAACTTTCTATTGTCTCTGTAGAAATCATGGTTAAAACAATGTTTGGATCAAGCGTAGGTGCTCATGCCGGTAATCTTGGCATTTTGGGAGACCAAAGTGGAAGGATTACTTGAGGCCAGAAGTTTGAAACCTACCTGAGAAACATAACAAAACGCCGTATCTACAAACAATAAAAAATTAGCCAGGTATGGTAGTGTGTGTCTGTAGTCCCAGCTACTCAGGAGGCTGATGTGGGAGGATCACTTGAGCCCAGGATTTTGAGACTGCAGTGAGCTATACTTGTGCCATTGCACTTCAGCCTGGGGTACAGAACAAAAAATAATAATAAATATATATATAAATATTTAAAGATTTATATATTATATGTATGAATAATTTATATATTATAAAAATACATTTTATATGCTATATTTAAAATATGTTTAAATATATAATTTGATATGATATATAAATATAATTAAAAAGTATATTTTTATATACTTTAAATTATATACACATTTATATACCATACATATGATTTTATGTATATATGATTAAAGTAGCTGTAGGTAAAAGATGTTATAGAACTATGTCAGTTAATAAAAACAATGTGTTAACTTTTTAATTGGCATTTATGTACTTGTCAACATTTAAAAATTTGTAATGTGTTGCAATTTCTTTCACATTTTAAATAAATATTCAATATTTTATTTAATTTTACATTTGCAATTTTATATTCTTTCCCTTAAAGAATGTCCAGCAAACAGTAATAAGCCAGAGCCCACAACACTGGGATGTGCCCGTGGTAAGAACTGATGACAGAACGCCATCTTAAAGGAATATGTGGAAGAAAAGTCAATTATGAAAGGGTAGGCACACCCCAATAACACAGTTGGACATACAAGACTATTATTAGAATCATACACTAACAAGAGATCTAGTTGTTCCAAATTGAGGATATAGTACTTGCCATAAGATATGTGTTAGATTGCTTAGAATATAGTGAAGAAGAGGGATCTTTTAAATAAAGGTCTGAATTACGTAAAAATATGATTCAATATTAACAAAGAAGTGCACACACTCTGGGTTAGAGGTCTTCAAGCTTCAGTGTGTCCGGAGATTACCTGAGGAGCTTTATACAATTCTGATTTCAGGACCCTACCCACCAGAGATGCTAACCAGGATCTGGGAAGTGCTTTTGCTTCACCCCCATTCCAGGTGACTCTAATGGAGAGGATCCCAGAACCAACTTAGTTAGCTATTGATGTTGAGGTAGTACAGATTTCCAAGAGAAAACTGGTTTTGGGTACCTCTCCTCAAAATTTTCCCCCTCTACTTTTGAGGAGCTGAAAAAGAACCAAGTAAAGTATCTCCATTAGATTGCTAATCAGGAAATGTTCTCTGAAAAGATAAAGTCTCAGTACTGTAATATAATATATAATAATACATAATCATAGGGGTTTTCTATGTGTAAATCAGATTTGTTACATGCCAACACGAACGGTTTTAGAAACCTCAGAAATGAGTTGTTGCTTTGAAAAAGGAAGAAAGATCAAATCACATGCAAATCACTGCCCCATATAAATGATTTAAAATACATAACAGATGTAGATAGTATGCTTTGAAGAAGTCACCTCGGGATTCATCTCCTTATTCCAAAAATTGATTTTTCAAAATACTATGTCTACAACAAAGATCTGAAAATCGAGTTAAGAACTTGTGTCATACTATTTTAAAGTTAACTTTGCTGAGGTATAATTTATATTCATATTATTTTATATATAAAAAGTGGTGACTATTTTTTAGTCCTTGAATGTGCAAATTAATTTTTTTAGAAATCAACAAAAATAACTGGGAGAGCAAAGTTGGATAAATGAAATAGGTAAAAGTAAGTTACTCAAAGGCAAGATAAGGCTATTAAGTAATGAAATTAATGCATTTAAATAAAGCTAATCTAGTAAATTTTCACTAAAGGGAATTTCATAAGAAAAGTATCAAACTTTTAATATTCTGGGTGTATGTCTACAGAACACAGTATTCAAACTACAGGAGCACTAGGAGAATTTTTAAGATGCCCTTAACTATGCTCAGTTTTCCAGATGAGGTAAATCAGGACCAAATTCTTGGAGTCAGTTGTCCAGGAGAAAGCATCAGAGATCAGTTTAGGACCCAGTGTCTTGTCCTCTTACAGTTTACCTTTTGGTTTTCAGTGACACCAGACGTTCAAGAGGTCAGATATATTAAATTCTTGATTTAAAAAATTATGTAAATATAAAAATCCACTGAGTTTACATTTTTTATCCTTTTTTTTTTTTTTTTTTTTTTTTTTGAGATGGAGTCTCACTCTGTCGCCCAGGCTGGAGTGCAGTGGCACGATCTCGGCTCACTGCAAGCTCCGCCTCCCGGGTTTATGCCATTCTCCTGCCTCAGCCTCCTGAGTAGCTGGGACTACAGGCGCCTGCCACCACGCCCGGCTAATTTTCTGTATTTTTAGTAGAGACGGGGTTTCACCGTGGTCTCGATCTCCTGACCTTGTGATCCGCCCGCCTCGGCCTCCCAAAGTGCTGGGAAAACAGGCGTGAGCCACCGCGCCCGGCCTTTTTATCCTTATTTAAACTAATGAATCACCAGTGCAGGTGTTAGCTAGACTTAAATTACAGACTGTCCCACTGAAAGAGCTATTTCAGACATTGGTAGGAGTAAGGTAAGAGAAATACTTTTAGTTTTATTTGTCACTGCAAGTTGCTGAAATAAATATTTTTAAATAGATGATAAAAATACTTTATTTCGATATGTATTTATAAGAAACCTTGGAATGTGTTCTGTGTTGGGTGATATGCTGAGAGAAGGGCAGATGATTTGTCTATTCCAGGGTTTGGATATTATTTCATAGATTGCTTACTTTTAGGTTTCTCAAATGCTAAAAATAGTTTCATATAGTAAATAAGAAAGGTGGGAGGTGACGAGGTTAGAAATTGTAGAAATTAGGCAAGGCTGCCAGAAATGTTAGATACCCACTGAGAGTGAGTCCTGTTACCAAATGTATTTTTATTCAATTTTCTTCTATAAGTACTCAGCTTAAGGAGAAATTTCCAAGGTCACAGTTTTCATTAGAGAAGGAGCACTTATTATGATATCAGTTAAGCATATAATATGATTTTAATGAGTGAGATATACGTAAAATATAGATTTTGGTTAAAACTTTTTACTTTTAGTCTTCGCTGCACATAATTACCTAATATGTTGCTGCTTTTGTCAGTGTTATTTTCATTAATGTTATGGGCATTTACACATACTTCCCAACATTTGACAAAACCCCCAAACCCATCTACACTTTTCCTCATGCCTTTATTCTAAATCTTTGAAGCTACAGAAAATGTCTGCAATCAAACTGGGTGGAAATCTTGAATACTTAGTTTAGGCATAATAAAGGATATTATTCATGCACTGAACATAATCTTATGAAAGATATTTAAGACTTCGTTGAAAATAGTTTCAGCTAAGTAAAAAAGAAGATTCAAAACTGGACATGTATATGATCCAAATCCTATTGGGGGAGGTGGAAAACATATAACAGATAAAGCCACTGAAAAAAATATGAGGTGTTCAGAATTTCCCTCTGTCCCTTCTTGTTTTAGAGTCCAGAAATCTCAAAGTTGCCACTTATCCATTACAAAAGTAAAACACTGAAGACAATTATCCACCAGATTTTTCATCTTCAAATATCAGCATGCTAAGAAAAACTTTAAATATCTCTGAGTCAACTTCCATCTTCAAATCAGAAGCAAAGGAACAAAATATGCTGCTAGACACAAATTTGTCCCTTGTCAGAGAATCAGAATAGGAGCAGCAGAATTTTTTTTTGGAAAATCTCATCCTTAAATATTTTTTTCCTGCAATTCATATTTGCGTTAGTTATATGCTCTTTAGAACAAGAAAGAGTTTTTTGCTCTCTCGAGTTAGCTCAAGTTCATGTGGAAACGAGATAAATAAAAATCTTATTTTGCAGCTAGGCCTTACAAGTATTCAGGAACAATTATAAAATTACATTTGGTAGGAACACAGAAGTGTCCAAACTGTCTTGTTAACTCAGAGAATAGAAAGAAATTGAGGACAAAAAAATCACTAGATATCTAGTGCTAATATAAATGTTAGCAATAATTATATTATTACTGTTTATAATAGCTAACATATAACGGTGGCTTACTCTTGCCTGATAGTAATATTAGGTCCTTTATATATCTTATTTCACAGTTTTTGCAAAAATTACAAGTGCTAGTAACTGTTATTTCCCCAGTTCCCAGTTAGGCAACTGGAATGGAGCAAAGTTCAGTGGCTGGACTGAGGTGGTACAATTGGCAAGTAACTGAACCAATGCTCTTAACATTCGATTCGAAATATACCCTACAATTTTTTTTTTAATCTGATAGCTTTTGTCCCAGCTATCGACTTTTAGAGTCCCTTTTTATTATTCTGATTAACCAGTTAACTTCCCATAACAAGGAAGAGTACCGGATCCTACTGATGACTTACTGCCATCCCTATGGGGCAGAGTTTTTGTATTCGACCACATCATTGGCTGCGTTGGGTCATGTGCCTGTCCCTGATCCAGTCAGCTTTGACTAGATTGAAAGCATGTTGTGAAACCAGCACAACAGTAACTTATGAAAAACCCACCTAAAAGCCAGACAAGTTAGAAACTCCTGCAAAGGATATGATGATTTTAGGAAGCACCCTCAGTCAACTCTCTTGAGACCATTACTTATTCATCTTTTCTCAATTCTTTATAGAAATATCTATTCTCCTAACATCTATTGTCCATCTCTTTAGTTTCTGTATTTTCTAATATTGACTACAATTTTACAGTTAGGTTGAACTTCCTATTATTTATTCTACTTACCCATCAAAAAATGTAAAATTACTTTATTTAAATGTTTGAATTTTTAAATTGAATTACCACACTGCTGTCATGTAAATAATGATAGAGAAATGTTTTTCCTTGGTAGTTTTTCATAATTTTACCATAATTAATAAAAAATGTGTATTGAAAATGTCTAAGATATGCAATAATATTAACATAATTGTGTTTATCATTCCAGATCAAATAAACACTAAATATCCTTGGGAAACAAAAAAAAATGCATATAATGAATAGTAATAAGTTAGATAAAGACATAATGAGATATTTTATTAACTTGTATTTTTAAATTGCAAATATTGAAATTAGTCTTCTTTGAATGTGGAACGTAGTTTGGGGAGTTATGAATTTAACAGATATGTGACATGGCATTGATGAATATTTTTATTTCATCTCCATTATCTAAATGTTAACTTGTCCTGATCTCTTACTAGTTGTTGGATTTTTAAAATAATACATTTTAGGTCAAGGTCAGTGGCTCACACCTTCAATCCCAGCACTTTGGGAGGTGGAATCAGGCACATCACTTGAGCTCAGGAGTTCAAGACCAGCCTGGGCAATATGGTGAAACCCCGTCTCTACCAAAAATATGAAAACATTAAACGAGCATGATGGCATGCACCCATAGTCTCATACTTTGGGGAGTGAGGTGGGAGGATTGCTGGAAACTGGGAGGTAAAAGAGACAGTGAGCTCTGTTTGACCCACTGAACTCCTGCTTGAGTGACAAAGCAAGACTCTGCCTCTACTAAAATAAAATAAATTAATAAATGCATTTTAAATAACTTAAACATTTAAATTTCTTCGAAGAGTTATTTAATCATAGTGGAAGATACTCTAATCATATAGAAGTCAGGTCTTATTAATAGATAACATTAATCAAAGCAAGAGTTATTAAAATCATTAAAAATTACTCTCCTAATTACCTGCTGATAATCTCTCAAAAATATATATTATAGGTATTATATACTCATATTTTGTCTCAGCACATTCATAGAGATTATTCTTTCTACATAGATTTTTATAATTAATCTAGGTTGATCTTTGATAATAAACTAATGGACTTTTAAGATATATCTAACCACTTCTCAAAGAGAACAACATCCAGTTTACAAGAAATCTTCAGACTTATTTCATGAAAAAAACTTCAATTTTTTATAATAATATAATTTTAGGAATATTTTCATGGTTTACTAAGCTCTGAAGAGGAAGAAATATAAATAAATAAGAAGATTGAAGATCCAAATCTTGCAAGTTAAAAGATTGGACCAACTAGATTTTTTAGATTTTTGGCACATTTTGTTATAGATAACTGACGAAAATAGAAATCATTCCACACTGATTCAAAGGTGACAGATATCTTTGATGTTACCTTCTCGTGTATGTATATATGTAACTTTATAATATAACTTTAAGTTATAATATAACTTTAGGCCTCCTGTGCCTAAATTAGATTATGCTTAAATGTATTAATTTTGATGCAGTGGAAATTTCAAAGTGTCAGATGAAGAAAACACTCCTTTCATTTCCCATCAAAGTTGACACTCAAACAATATCTAAATACTGACTATGTAATGTTCCACTGCCTGTTGAAGGGGTAGTCTTCCATTGTCAATTCTCTGGATTCCTTATGTAGAATTTCTTCTGTGTGGCATTAGTCATATGAGAAGGGTCTATATAAATGTATGTCTAAATATTATACATAAAGATATAGGTATACATATAAATATATAGATAAAGTACATACAAACATACAGTTTTTAAGAATCAGTATTTACTGTGTATTTGTGTATGTGGATTTTTAAAGAGTATGATGAATATAAAATGAATTCTATCTTTAGGATATGCCAAAATTTGCTCTGCCTCCTGTGCCTAAATTAGATTACACTTCAATAGATTAATTTTGATGCAGTGGAAATTTCGAAGTGTCAAATGAAGAAAACACTCCTTTCATTTCCCATCAAAGTTGACGCTCAAACAATATCTAAATACTGGCTATATAATGTTCCACCATCTGATGAAGGGATAGTCTTCTGTTGTCAACTCTCTGGATTCTTCATGTAGAAGTTCTCCTGTTTGACATTAGTCACATGAGAAAGACCATACCTAGGGTCTTATAAGTGGCCTTATAATGAAGAATGGGCAGACAGAACTAGGGCTGAGATTCCCCCAAACAGAGGATGTATTTTGACTTCCCTCCTATTTAAAAAACATAAAGGTTTACAGGATAGAGTATGTTACTCATAAAAAATTTACATTCAAACATTTTGTAAAACTCTACTAGACATTTATTTCAGAAGTAAAGGGGCAAAGCTCTTTCTAAAAATTAGCCAGCCACACGTATTAAAAGAGCATTTCAGAGGATAATTCAACAAAAGAACTTACATGTATGAAATCACATATGTAGCTGCCTCAGGGCAGCTCTGAAGCTATCTTTCTGAGAAGGATACTGTATTTTAAGAATACACTTTCAGAATGAGGTAATATCTTATTTAAAATCTAAATTTTCTCAAAAACAAGAGATTCTTTATATGACAGGCACAAGGATGGTTGGGTCTCATAGAATTTTTCCTAACATCTCTCATCAATGGGATCTCTCAAAATTTGCCTATCCTTAAAAATGATTAGAAAGCATGAAGAAAATGTTTGAGGTTGACAGAAATGTAGATATTTAAAATGATAGAATCTCTTGGACTGATAAAGACTTTAAAAAATAAATTTAGGTTTGAGATAAAAGTAATGATGCAATGTAAATTTTGACTCTATATTTGGAGGGCAATTTGTCTAAGTGCATAAAAAATTCTATAAAATTCTTTTGAAATATCTACTTGTAGTCAATTAGTAATTTATTTTTGAAGTGTGACAACTGACTGAAGATTTCTTTCAGGGTTATCATAACTTTTAATTTTACCTGTTACCTATTTTTTAACACTTCCGGCTGGGCCCAGTGGCTCAGGCCTATAATCCCAGCACTTTGGCGGGTGGATTGCAAGGTTAGGAAATCAAGACCATTCTGGCTAACATTGTGAAATCCCACCTCTACTAAAAATACAAAAAAATTAGCTGGGTGTGGTGGTGGGCACCTGTAGTCCCAGCTACTCGGGAGGCTGAGCCAGGAGAATGGCGTGAACCCGGGAGGCGGAGCTTGCAGTGAGCAGAGATCGCACCACTGCACTCCAGCCTGTGCGACAGAGAGAGACTACATCTCAAAACAAACAAACAAAACAACAACAACAACAAAAAACAACAAAAACTTCTGAAAAGTATGTAAAAGTCATATAATGGTCCTTATTAAATGTATTATTATATAGAACTATATTTACCAATACGAAGGTAAATTACAAATATTTTAAGTAAAATGGCAATATACAAAACAATATATATTGAGTATTTTAAAAATCGCTGACAATTTATACATATTTTTTCTGTATAGAATAGTCTGCAAGAACATATGAAAATGTGATAACAGTTAATACCTAGAAGTGGTCAACTTCAGAAGATTTGATTTTTTTCTTTTTGATTGTCTTCTATGTTCTTATTTTAACCAAATATAACATATGTAATTAAAGTACCCACAACATTTGAACATAACACTCTAATTCATAGCCTGGTAATGTGACTTAAAATTAACATGCGTGTTGTTAAATTACACTGTTTCTGAGTAATTTCTTTATTATGGAAAAATGAACAAGCATTGGTATAATGTGAAAAAATATGTGCATTTTTGTCACTTCTGAAAGCATGAGGTTTAGTTTATATTCCTTTAGGACCTCATGGTTACCTCTTCTACTTTTCTGTTAATATTAAAATGTCACATTAGGCCTCTTCTTTTAATAAACTAATAATTACTTTGATGAGATTTCACTTAAATTCTCATGACGTGTCTACTCTAGAGAAGAACTTAATTATCTGAATTATCTGTGTTTCTCATGGTTATGTTTGGGAAATCCATTAAACTTTTCTTCATATTTCATAACTGTTGAAATAACACAGGTCCACCTACCTAAGACCTCTGTCCCCCATCACATAAACTAATAAACATGCTCTTCTTATTTGATAATTTAGGATTTTGACATATGTCTACAAAAAAAAAAGTAACCAGTCTAGGAAAATCACTGTTTCACTATCTTTTTATTTTGTAGAGGACTTTCATCCATTTTAGAGATTTATTTGATGACGCAGTTGAAATAAAAGGAGATGAAGTTCATTTACTCCATGGCTTTGATTCTGGAGAATACTAGGAAAGGAGATTCTTGACAAAATCATAAAGAGTGGGCCTCTAGTACTCCAAACTCCTTTGTTTTTACTATTCAGTCTTTTTATCTGTGCTATACCTTCATGGTTGCCTCCATCTCCATAAATCCCTTTTTTTTACCTGTTATTCAGAAAGCTGTAAATGAATAATAGAAAAAGGTTTACTTTTTTCAGAGGTAGTTGTTACCTTTTATAATGGTCCATTTTCACACTGCTACAAAGAACTCCCTGAGTCTGGGTAATTTATAAACAAAAGAGCTTTCATTGACTCACAGTTCCTCATGCATTGGACAGCCTCAGGAAACTTAAAATCATGGTGAAAGGCAAAGGGGAAAGAAAGCACCTTCTTCACAAGGTGACGGGAGAAGAAGCACGGGGTAAACTACTGCTTTAAAAACCATCAGATCTTGTGAGAACTCCCTCACCATCTAGAGAACAGCAAGAGAGAAACCATTCCCATGATACAACCATCTCCCAGCAGGTCCCTCCCTCAACCCATGGGGATTACAATTTGAGATGAGATTAGGGTGGGGACACAGAGTCAAACCATATCACCTTTGTAGAGCTGAAACTCACATACATGGATTTTTAAGTATTAATAAGCAGGTGGGAAAGATTTGAAAAGTAGAAAACATTAAGGCCTGTTTGGAAAATATAAGGTTTGTGCCACATATGAATAGCTTTATGCAGGCTAAGTGTTAACAATGTTCATATGGTTTCTGAACAGGTGTCTTTAGTACAGCATCTGTAGTGCAGGCACATGTATGTGTGGAGACCTTCGTGGCTGTTACAATCACTGAAGGCACTGCTTTCATGTAATACCTAGCAGTGAGTTGTACTAAATACATTCCCAATGTAAAACTGTTGTACTCAAAATGCCAGTAAAACCCAGCTTGAGAAAAATTCGTGAAGGGTTATAAGAATAGGCATTTTGTCAGATGTGTATTTATCTCCTGATCCTGCTAGTTGAGTGGCATTGAAAAAATCATTTAACTCTCTAAACAGTTTTATCTGATTTGTTAGATACAAATAATGCATTTTTATAAGCATTAAATAAAATACACAACTTGTTTAATTTAGCATGTGGCACATAATGAACATTCAATAGCTGTTATTTATCTCCCACAAAAAGTTATTTTCAAAATCTACCAACTTAAAATAATGAAAAGTAAAAAGCCAAACTGAATGGCTACAAAAAGGATATTAAAATATTGCCTATATTCAAGCAAAACAAAGTGAGTATTTAACCTAATTTCTAAACTAATTTCTAACTAAACTTAATTTAAGTTTAAATTTAAATTTAGCCCAGGCCATGCTCAGTGGCTCACACCTGTAATCAAAGCATTTTGGAAGGCCAGGGCAAAGCAGACCACTTGAGCTCAGGAGTTTGAGACCAACCTGGGTAACACAGGGAGATCCCATCTCTACTTAAAAAATAAATAAATAAATATCTTGGCATGGTGGTGGACACCTGTAGTCTTAGCTACTCCAGAGGCTGACACAGAAGGATTGCTTGAGCCTGGAGATCAAGGCTGCAGTGAACTATGATCTTGCCACCACACTTCAGCCTAGGCTAGAATGAGACTCTGTCTCAAAACAATAACAGCAGCAAAATCTTGGTTCAGACTAAACTTAGTATGATATGAACTATTATTTAATATTCCCTTAACATTCCATGCTTCCCTTTGTGATCTCCCTTTTGTTCCTGTGCTATCCTCTACCTAGTCAGCTTGACAATCTGGTACTCTTTTATTAAAATGTTAAAGAAAGACCTTTTCAGGGATGCTTCTCTGATGACTGTATCAGTTACTTCTGATTGTTAGTATAATCACCCAACACACAGTGACTAAGCAATAGTGATATCATTAATATTACCTAAGACCCAGTTGTTGAGCACTTTCTACCTCATCCTTACTGTGCTGGCCTTCATGTTCTTGCTTAGCATCATGCTCCTAAGATGGCTACAGCTGCCCCAGACCTGAAGCGCTCACAATCTAGAGCAATGCAAGAGAGCTTCTCTTTGCAAGCTTTTCTTTTCTTTCTTTTCTCTTTTCTCTTCTTTTCTTCTCTTTTCGTTTGAAAGGAAACCTTTTCCCAGGAGAATCCTAGATAACTCTTTATCTTAGTTGTCATTCATCAACACTGCCACGTGCCCATGCACTAGCTAGAAGAGAAATGGGGAAAGCAAGCATACAGCCTTCCCTATTTCCATAGTGAAAAGTGGTATTTTTCAAAATGGCAAAAACTGCTGCTGGGTAGGCAATTAACAATACACTCTGCACATCTTCTCCTTATCTGAACTCCTAACTGCAGCTCTGTCCACAGAATGTGTTGCTCTATTTTCATTGCTCTTCCAGCAGCACTCCAGATGCACCTATATTAGCATTTACCTCACATTATTGTAAGTATTTCTATTTTTACCCACCCTTTTACTAAACCATCCTCAGCTTGTGGGAGGAGAGACCCCTGTTGTCTCCATCATTATATTCTTAGTGCCTACTTTGGTGCACAGTAAATGAGTATTAAATAAATGAGTAAGTTTAGAACCTTTTTAAATAGGGAATGAGGAATTTGATTTAAAATGTATTTTAAGATTAAAATAATAGCAAGATAAAACATGTAGTCTTTGAAGGACCTTTAACGGTTAAAACACAGCATAATAGATAGGAGATTTCACGTCATCCCTGAAAAAGCCAAAGTCTAACCATCTGCTTCATATCTCACTGAGTCTAGAGATGAGGGAAAAAAAAAAAAAAAAATGTGAATTTTGGTACCACATGGGAGATTGGATAAGGATCATGTAGGATTTAGAAAATAGAGCCTGCAAGGAAGTGTCAATAATTTAGGCTTTTTCTTTTACATTTATGAGGGAGATGTCAAAATTTTCCCCTTCCTTAACGTGGTAGTATATGAAATAACTCTTGCTGATTCATTTGAATGGGCCTTTGAAAAAAGGCAGGTTAAAAGGAAATAGAGCATTTCTACTGAAATTTCAGAAAAGAACACACAACTGCAAAGCATTAATCCAATGATGATAATAACTCCAGTCAACCATGTTGAATGTGTCAGCTTTATTCCACTGAATATATATCCTTTGTCTCTTGCTAAATAAAAGACAGGGTTTTTACTCTTATATCTGTGTGTGTCTGTGTGTGTGGGGGGGGGGGGGGGTATTTTTTGGTGAAGAAGCAGTTCCAGATAGGTCTGTATTGAATGCTTTGTAATTTCCTATATCACTGTCGAAAAAAAAACACAAGAAACCTACCAGTGTTTAAATGATTAAGGAAAAAAATCCCTACATTCTCCCTGAAAATTAAATGTCAAATTGGATTTGAAATGTTTGCAGAGGTACTTTTCATTTGTTCATTATGATAGAAATGATAAATGAGCGAAGCTTCTTCCTGGGGATAATGTACTTCTTCAAGTTTTCAATTTTGTCTCGTTTTTATATAAGATGTTTTTGTGAGTACAAATTGCCATCTGCAGCTCCAAAAACACTTGGTGCTTAATAAGGCATAGAATGATTACACATTTGGTAGCATCCAATAGAAAGCATAAAAATATACTATTATAATTTTTTGGTGAAGGACATTATCATGTTTTTGTATTTTTCCATCTCCCAAGAATAAAAACATGTATACACACTTGTACACAAAAATATATACTTCCCAATTCATACATTTCTCAGATACCAGCTACTTACAAATTATTAATGATTTATAATGTTTTTCATAAAATTCAGTCGCATGCTTCTAGTCATTATTGCTGGCCTTCATCCTGTGCCAATGTATCGGAACTGACATTTGACATCAAGGAGAAGAAAAGCCAATTTATGTAAAAGTAGATCATGTTGAAACTAAAAGTGACAAAGGAGAAAAAGGCCTTTAATGTTACACTAGCTTGCAACATGCTTGTTTCTTACTCATTAGATCAGGCTTACACCTGGGATGTCTTGGCTGTGACATGAAACTGGGAAATTGTTTTAGTCTCTCTTTGCTATTGTAACAAATTATCACAAATTGAGGGACTCAAAGCAATACAAATTTCTACAGCGTGGCAGTCAGAAGCCTGAAGAGTGCTCAATGGGCTGAGTTCCTTTGGAGGCTCTAGGTGATGATCCTTTTCCGTGTCTTTGCCAGCTTTTAGAGTTAGCCTACATTCCTTGATGCTTGGCCTCTTTCTCAGATTACAACTTCTTCTTTCCTGGCACATATACTGCTCTGCTCTCTGATCTCCCCCTGACAAGCACCCTTGTGACGATATTGGGCCCACTAGGATAATCTAGGATTATCCCCCACTTCAGGATCCTTCACTTAATCACATCTGCAAAGTCCGTTTCACTATGTAAGGTAAAATATTCACAGATTCCAGGAATTAGGATGTGATCTTTTTGAGGGTGCCATTATTCAGCCTACCATAGAGCTGTTATTCAATTTTAGTCAATTTCAAATTGTATTCTTATTTGGCTTGTCTCTCAATCCATCTTAGTTTCAAGGATGAATTAGCTCTAGCTAGCATTGTACACCAATCTTTTTTGTTGTTGTTGTTGTTGTTGTTGTTGTATTTTTTAGTAGAGACGGGGTTTCACCGTGTTAGCCAGGATGGTCTCGATCTCCTGACCTCGTGATCCGCCCGTCTCGGCCTCCCAAAGTGCTGGGATTACAGGCTTGAGCCAACACGCCTGGCCTACACCAATCTTAAAACATGCAAACTTGTGTACATATTGTGTGGGTGTATGTGCACATATGTCTATAGAGTAAGGTTCAAATAACACTCTCTCAGCATGATAACAAAAATTATTGATTAAAAATCATGTTATACTATTGAAATATAAATACTTTTCATTCCTCAATGCCCTTCCAATTCAAGGCTCTGCTGATTTTTCAGGATGGGTTTATCATAGACGAGTGATACCATGAATTGTAATCTTAGAGTGTCTAACAGGGTTTATTTTTCAATAAGCCAGCCATTTTGTAAAGAATATTTTATTTGCAAAATGAAACTGTCCAAGTCCAAGCATTTTTGGTCTACCTTCCCCAACCCCGAGCCCCTAAAATGTACATAATCCAAATATATTTTTCTATTCCTATTAATTATAGACTTAAGATAGTGAGTACATTTTATCTTGTACTTACAGATGTTTTATTCCTAAAGGAATTATCTTTTGCAAAAAACTATAACATGTTTGGCTAACTTACCATTGTATGCCAGCTATTATAAAAGTCTGATTTTCTGCAGTCTTTAGGAGACTCTGGAGGGTAACACTGAATCTCAAGCTTGCTTTTCAGTCTTCATGGTGGTTTTAATTTTATATAGTGTAATCCTTACTATTCAGGTATTTCATTTTAACCATGGGAGAACTTAATTTTATTTTGGCGATTAACTATCACCAAAAAAAAAAAAAAAAAAAAAAGCTATTTATCATCCTGAAAATAAAACACAGAATACTAGTATTGCTTTGGTTTTTCTTTTAGCTCCTCTTTTTGCAAAAATAATGTATAATTATTGGCAGAAAATTTGATGTTTTTCATTGAAGTCTTCTTTAATTATATTTTTGACATATAATAATTGTACATATTCAGACAGATAATGACGTTTCCATAGATATATTGTACAGTGATAAGACCAGGGTAATTAGCATATCTATCATCTCAAACATTTATCATTTATTGGTGTTGGGAACGTCCAATATCCTCCTTCTCACTATTTGAAACTATAATATATTATTGTTAATCATAGTAATTCTACAGTGATACAGAACACTAGACATTTATTTCTCCTATCTAGATGTAATTTTGTATCCTATAACAAATTTCTTCCTATCCCCCCGTCCCACTATCCTTCCCAACCCCTAGTATCCTCTGTTCCACTTTTTACTTCTATAAGATAAACTTCTGTAACTTCCACATATGAAAGAAAACATGTCATGTTTAAGATGTTTAACTTTCTTTTCCTGGCTTGTCTCACATAATATAGTGTCCTGTAGCCTGAAGTCTTATGTTATTGTAAACATGAAGTCTTAGAACAGAACCCCCTGCCCTCTAGAAGTTCATCACACAGTAGGTACAATATATGCAGCAAAGTACAATAGAAGTTTTTTGGTGTTTTGAGTAGAGTGTTGTGGATCCAGTAACAGAAAAAGAAAAAGTTCACTGGGAAAGTTTGTATTTTTTTTGTTGTTGTTGTTGAGATGGAATCTCACTCTGTTGCCCAGGCTGGAGTACGGTGGCATGATTTCAGCTCACTGCAACCTCTGCCTCCCGGGTTCAAGCGATCATCCTCCCTTAGCCTCCTGAGTAGCTGGGATGACAGACGCACACCATCATGCCTGGCTAATTTTTGAATTTTTAGTAGAGAAAGGGTTTCACCATGTTGGTCAGGATGGTCTCGAACTCCTGACCTCGTGATCTGCCCACCTTGGCCTCCCAAAGTGCTGGGATTACAGGCATGAGCCACCACACCCGGCCAGAAAGTTTTTATTAAAGGATCTAAAATGCCATTAGACTTTAGTGAATGATTGATTAGAAATGTGTTAGATAGGAAAGGGCATCCCAAACAAAGCATTATAACAGTCAAGATATAGAAATGTTCGCCAGGTGCAGTGGCTCACACCTGTAGCCCCAGCACTTTGGGAGGCCGAGGTGGGTGGATCACGAGGTCAGGAGATGGAGACCATCCTGACTAACATGGTGAAACCCAGTCTGTACTAAAAATATAAAAATTAGCTAGGCATGGTGACGTGCACCTGTAGTCCCAGCTATTCAGGAGGCTGAGGCAGGAGAGTGGCGTGAACCCGGGAGGCGGAGCTTGTAGTGAGCCGAGATGGCACCACTGCCCTCCAGCCTGGGCGACAGAGCGAGACTCCATCTCAAAAAAAAATTATATATATATATATATGTTATATTTAGGGAAAGTGAATAGAATAATAATGAGAGTTAAAAGTGTATGTTGAATTGGTAAAATGACAGTAGAAGAAAGTATTTAGAAAGAAGATCTCTAACCGTATTATGAAAAACAATTTAAATGGAATTCTGAACAATTTATGCTTTATCTACATATGTACATTTTTCTGAGGCAGGTGAATGTAAAGGAAAGGGATTAAGGTACTTGATATTTGATAACTAACATTGTTCTTGTTACATTACATGAACTTTATCAAAATTTGAAGCTGCATTTGTAATATCTTCTGTAGGCCTCTACAAGAATTCTGTTCTCCTGGTAATGAATTCATTGTCTGCTATATGAGACAAAAGAAAATATAACCATATTTCTCTTTTAGCAGTTACGAGTGTTGTGGTATGAATCATCCTATGTCATGAAACATTCTATGTTTAAATTAGCAATGAGATGTAGAGACAATAAATAAGTATTTGATGTTAACTAAACTCTGAAAACATAAGTCACAGCATTTCCCTAATACTTAGCTGTTCAGATGATTGTATCTATCTTACCTATTCTTTGAAAGTATTTTTAAACCTTATTATCTGAGCCCCCAGGGATATTGCTGTTTAATGCATGCTATCCCTCCTTTATGTTTAATTTGTAATTAGCTACCAGAATGAATCATTTATATTTCCTTAAAGTTTGTCTATAGTGCCCTTTTATACATTCATTAGGCAATTATTAAGGTAATATTAGTATATACAACATTAGTATAACAAGTGAACTTTTAGGAAAGATGGTATATGATTTTTGTAAATTAATCATGGTAAAATATTCAAGGAGCTAGGAGTTACATAGTTGGTGGAGTAGACCCCTACTGATGTTAGTTTTAGTATTTGACTTCATTTCTGTTTTCTGAAAAGATCCAATTTAGCAGTTCCTCTTGATTTTAAAATGAGAAAATATAAATTAGCTAGTCTGTGACAACTCATGTATATACTTTTTTTCAGCTATGACTATATCCAACTTTCAAAAATATTTATTATAAATTTCTATTAAAATGCATAATTAGATGTCTTTATATAAGTATAGAAGGATAATTATACTAAGCTTTTCTCATGCCAGGGTGAATCCAAACTGAGTAAACTGTGTAGGCTATGCTTGTCCTAATCTTTTCATGTCTTTTGATTGCAAGAATCTATTATTATAAAGAGATATACATGGTACTAGCTTTGATCTTCTTCCTTAGGGATGTAAGTGAAACCGCCTTCACATTTTCATAAGCTCCTTGATTTAATGACAGTGTAAAACACTATGTTTCATATAATAGGAAGACATTTAAAATAAGATTAGTCTAACTATCTCAGAAGTGTGGGATGAAGCATTAAATAGGATAAATGAAAAACACACATATATACAACATGTTTAGCTTCTGATTCAAGGAACTCAATAGGGTGGATATATGTTTAGGTAGTCATCATGAAATACTGAAAAATTTTTTCGTTTGAATCCTATATCTAATGTTTTTAAAAACTGACTTTGAAAAGGAATATCTGATTGAAAAATAAATAGGTGGGTTATATAGCAGGCTATTCTTAACTGCGATTTCCTAGAGGTATAATATAAAACTGTCCCCAAAACGGTAACAATGTAAATTGTCTTTAAAGGTTGAAACTTGCCTTAGCAAGCTGATAACATAGGCTCATTAGGTAAATCCCATTAAGTCTATCTTATTCCTGAAAAAAAAAAAAATGTCATTTTTGAAGCATGATGGATTTGTGTGTATCTCTCTATACATATGAGTATTGAGAATGGGTCGTGTATTAGTCAGGGTTCTCTAAAGGGACAGAACTAGTAGGATAGATGTATATATGAAAGGGAGTTTATTAGAATTGATTTACACGATCACAAGGTGAAGTCCCTTGTGATCTGGCCATCTGGAAGTTGAGGAGCCAGGAAGCCATTCTGAGTCCCCAAACCTTAAAAGTAGGGAAGCTGATAGTGTAGTCTTTGGTCTGTGGCTTAAGGTCTGAGAGCCCCTGGCAAATAACTGGTGTAAGTCCAAAAGCCCAAAACCTGCAGAACTTGGAGTCTGATGTTTGAGGGCAGAAAGCACGTAGCACAGGAGAAAGGTGGAGGTCAGAAGATTCAGCTAGTCTAGTCCTTCCACCTTCTTCTGCCTGCTTTTATTCTAGCAACACTGGCAGCAGAATAGATCGTGCCCACTTAGACTGAGGGTGGGTCTGCCTCTCCCTGTCCACTGACTCAAATGTTAATCTCCTTTGGCAACACCCCCACAGACACACCCAGGAACAATACTTTGCATCCTTCAATCCAATCAAGTTGACAGTATTAACCATCACAGTTGGTTTGCATATTTTCCCAAGAGATTTTCTCCTGAGATTTTCCCTAAGAATTATTCTATATCTATGCCTCCATATAGGAGAATATTTGGATATTAAGACAAAGTAAAATGAACAAAACATCCACCTGTCAACTGTATGCTTGTTAACCTTAGCTGGATCCTCATTGCTATTAGAAAGTTATTATTTCACAAATTCTTAGTTGATTCCTTTCCTAACTCTACAGCAATTATTCTAAATCTTTACCACCCTTTCTACTGTGTCCACAGTTGGTTACTTCCGGTGGGTTCGTGGTCTTGCTGACTTCAAGAATGAAGCCCCAGACCTTAGCAGTGAGTGTTACAGCTCTTAAAGATGGCACGGACCTGAAGAATGAGCAGTAGCAAGGTTTATTGTTAAGAGTGAAAGCACAGCTGCATCCATGTCCGTACAAAGGATGCAAACTCATCCTTTTTTATGGCTGCATAATATTCCATGGTGTATATGTGCCACATTTTCTTAATCCAGTCTGTCACAGATGAACATTTGGGTTGATTCCAAGTCTTTGCTATTGTGAATAGTGCCGCAATAAACATACGTGTGCATGTGTCTTTATAGCAGCATGATTTATAATCCTTTGGGTATATACCCAGTAGTGGGATGGCTGGGTCATATGGTACATCTAGATCTAGATCCTTGAGGAATTGCGCGGAAACCATCATTCTTAGCAAACTATCACAAGAACAGAAAACCAAACACCGCATGTTCTCACTCATAGGTGGGAACTGAACAATGACATCACTTGGACTCGGAGAGGGGAACATCACACATCGGGGCCTATCATGGTGGGGGAGGGGGGAGGGATTGCATTGGGAGTTATACCTGATATAAATGACGAATTGATGGGTGCTGACGAGTTGATGGGTGCAGCACACCAACATGGCACAAGTATACATATGTAACAAACCTGCACGTTATGCACATGTACCCTAGAACTTAAAGTATAATAATAATAATAAAAAAAAGGGTGAAAGCACAAAACTTCCACAGCCTAGAAAGCAACCCAAGTGGGTTGCCGCTGTTGGCTGGGGTGTCCAGCTTTTATTCCTTTATTTGTCCCCTCCCATGTTCTGTTTTTGTCCTATCAGAGTACCCTTTTTTCAATCCTCCCTCTAAGTGGCTACTTTTAGGATCCTACTGATTGGTGCATTTTACAGTCCTCTTGCTACCTACAGAGCACTGATTGGTGCATTTTTACCGAGTGCTGATTGGTGCATTCTACAATCCTCTTGCTAGCTACAGAGTGCTGATTGGTCAGTTTTACAGTCCTAGCTACAGAGTGCTGATTGGTGCATTTAAAATCCTCTTCTAAGACAGAAAAGTCCTCCAAGTCCTCACTCCACCCAGGAAGTCCCACTGGCTTCACCTCTCACTACCTTGTTCAGATTTCTAAAACTAATCCTGCTTCTCAGTTCTTTGAGAAAACACAACAAACTATGACTATGTTAACTTTCTTCCCTACCAGCAAAAAATCGATCTATTTCATTTTTCCATCCTTTTTCCTCAAGGCAAGTGTTTCTACTATTGTTTCAGTTCTTATTCCACCTCTACAAGTTTTTCTCCGGCACATAGCTCTACTTTCACCTTCTTCTTGGGCCTCCAGTCTCTCTTCCTCTACTGTATCTTTCCCTCAGCCTATGTGTCTACTCTAAATTTTTAGAACTCACTGTGCTTGAACTTTGTCATGAGTGATTCAGTTATCAGAATTTCACATAACTTTAGTAAATCTCCTTTCCCCATGCATCCTCCTCCTGTATCTGTGGCTGGACCTTGTTTCCTCTGTCTCCCTGCCTGACCTACCCTTACCTCTTTGCCTCTTTCTTTTGACTGCCTATTCATCCCCAACCCTCCTCTCACTTTAATTTAGTCTACAGCTATTTCTTTTCCTTTTTCCATAGTTTTTCACTAACTTCTTTTAGCCCCAGTTCTCTTTTGTTTCCATTTTTACCCAGTCTCCTGAATTATAGACTTAAATATTAGATATTTCATCTTGGATGTCTCCAAAACATCCCATAATCAGTATATTTTTTAAATGGTTGGAAAGTTATAGATTTGGGTTCAAATATCTGAATTTAAGATCCTGGCATTTATTAGATGGTTAACATAATATTTGACTTCAGTTTCCTCTTTAAATACAGTCTTGAAATTCCATTCACCAATGTGTTTTTCCACAGTACCATCTCCTCTCACCTGGATCATTGCAATAAAATTCTAGTTGATCTCCCTGCTTCCACCTTCACTTCACTGCAGTATATATTCTCAACATAGTAGACAAAATTATTCTTTAAAAAAGTAAGCCAGATCCTGATGAGAAAGGAGGAAGAAAGAAACCACTGAGTCAGGCAGTTAGAGCAGGTCCTCGGTAGAACTCCTTCAAACCAAAAACAGCCTGAAAATCAAGCTGAAGGCCCCAGATAAGAAAAAGCCCACATCCCTGTATGGAAACACCCACTCTGTGAGCCCAGATGAAGAAATTTCACTATTTTGGGGGCACATTTCTCTCCCCTTGGTGCCTTTGTCCCATTTTGTACTCTTCCTCCCGATTATGTCTTACCTTTCATCTGTTTTACATATATCTATCTTTCTGTGATTGGCCACAGACAAATTCTTCATTTGCAAAAAGTGAAATGTCACTAAAGCTCTCAACTGGTTGTGGGCCAAGCCTTCACTTCTGCCTCCAATTCGTTCTTTACACTATCCTGTCTCTTCCTGAGTGTTGCATTTTCAAAAACGGCTCATAGACCAGTCAACCCACTCCTCCTCATTCTCAGCCCATAAAAACCCCAAACCTAGCCCCACAGCAGGCAACCCTCTTTTGGGCCCCCTGTTGCTGCTGACATCTTTTCTGTCACTTAATAAATCTCTGCCTTAACCCTCTCCAGTCTGCGTGCCTTATTATTGGTTGTGGCACAAGAACCTAGAACTCTCTGAATGGCGGAAGCAAAGAGCTATAACGCTCCCACCCACTGAGCTGCTGACTGTAGGAGTCAATGAGCTGTAACCCTCCCTGTCACTCACAGAACTATGGGAGTGAAAAAGTTGTTAACACTGTTACACTCCTCAGAATCTTTTAATGGTCCTCCATCCTGTTTCTTATTTGTTTGTTTTTAGTAAAAAAAAAAAAAAAATTACCTGGTCTCTGGAATCCCATACTCACTGATCATATCTTTTCCTAATTTATCTTTTTCTGCAGGCACATTGACCTCTTTTGTATTCCTTAAATTTGCTGAGGACCCTCCTGCCTCAAATCCTTAGCCCTTGACCTTTAATTCAAATGGGTGTCATTCTCACCTTACTTCAGCCTTTATTCAAATGTCATATTCTCTGTGACATATATTCTGACCACCTATTTGAAATGTATCTGCCTCCAAACTCTAACAGTCAGTCCCCCCATCTGTGTTCTACTTTTCTCAATAAGGTTTATCTTTTAATATGCTATACACTTAGCTCATTTGTTTCGTTTTTGTTTCTCTCCTCCCTTTACAATGTAAGATCCATGATCACAGGCATTCCGCTCTATTTTTATTTATTGATTTTCATTATGGTATCCCTAGTGCCTAGAACACAGTAGAAGTTCAATAATATGTGTGGCATAAATAAATGAACGAACAAATTGAGATGGGGTGATGCTTTTTGCACTACATAGCACTACAAAATATTCACTATTTATTCTTCTGTTATTTCTACTATTATTGCACTCCCCACCATGAGCAGGCTCACAGACACATGTACACATGAACCCAGTCTTTTTTTTTTTTTTTCTATCTACATATCATAACTTGGTCTTATGATGCCATCCATTGTTTAAGCTTATATAGTTGAAGACATATTGGAGCCTTTCAAATATTTAGTCACCAATTCTTAACTCATATGTCACATCACTTGGATCAGAGTGTTTATGATTAGAATTCATTAGAATTCATTTAATTCCCCAATACCTTAGTCTAATCATCTTGAACTCTTCTCTAGAGAATTGTAAGAGTCTCCTAGGAGATGGCTTTGTAGCATGTTTTATTATTAATTACCTTTTCTTAAGTATTTTCCATGGCTTCAAATTACAGACAGAATACTTCTAATGGCAATCAAGGTCCTTCATAACTGATCTTGACCTATGTTTTTAAGATGCTCTATTCCAACACCATAAATCATTTTTATGGTCTTCTTCTTTATATTTTCAACAAGTACTTATCAATTATTCACTGAGTTACACACTATGGAATGACATTTCCCCTTCTCCACATAACAACTTTTTATGGTTTAGGAGGAATGGAGGTAAAATCTAGCATTTCAAGATCATAGATCAAACACAAAGTTGCCATAGATAAAATGAACATCCATTCTGACTTTTCTGTGATAAACTTTGTTTATACTTGTTGTCCCAGTGTAATTACTAATAAACCTGCTTTCAGTCTCAGAACTATCTCAGCTTGGTGATAAATTATATGGTCTCCTTATCTATAAGCAAAATAATTTGAATTTTATTCCATGCTCTTTCTCTACATTAACTTCAAAAATTATGTGACAGCCTAAAGCAAAATGTAAGCACTGCCCCTCTAGCATTCAAGCATACTTATAAATATCACACACCACTGTTTGGTGGGGAAAACCCAGGTCTTATAACCTGAATGACATTTCCATTTCAGTAGAAAATGTATTTTATCTCAAATGCACCACAATAATTATTACCTTAGCAACTGTTTAAACTTTATCTGGAATGTCCTGTATTCCACTTATCCAAAGCCCACCCATCTTGAGAGGAATGCACGCATCCCAAAACTATTTTTTTTTTTTTAATTTATTTATCTCAACCTGTCTCTTTCTGTGGCCTCTTTTACCATTTTTGGGGGAATGAGATCTGTAGACACAACTAGTCTGTTGGATCCTTTAAGACAAAGACTGGCTTCTACATCTTTGATTCTACAGCACCAAGTATGGGGCCAAATACAAAGTATGCTTAAGCAACTTAATGTAAAATATCATTATGATAGTGATGGTGATGAGCATGTTGTTGGTGGTTAACTTAATGAAAATATAATAAGATAAAATAGCTATAGCTTGAGTATGGAAAAGGCTACACTTTTACCCCACATCTGTAGATTTTAAAGATATATGTGTTTGTAATGCGTATTTACTGAAATTTATGCTGCTGGTATCAGGAGGAGGGAAGTTGAGGGAGAGAAAGGAAATATGTACCATATTAAATCAAATCTAGGATACCACTGAGAGTAATATGTAGTATTATTTTCCATATTGCTCGGGCAAAAGTGTCAATTAAGTTATGGCCTAATGCTTTCATATCACTTAAAATTTTTATTTGATATTTATTGAAAGAGCTCACCGAGAGCTATTTAATGTCGGTTATTTTTTAATCTTAAGTTATTTTTATATACACATAACAAAATTACCGTGAAATATAATGGCTAAGGTATTCCCAACACTTCTTCACATTCAGAGACCGTGATTGTAAGAAACATTCCTATTTCAGGCATACTAAGATGTAAAGATGAATTAGTTTTTAAAGGGACTCACATGATATAAGTAAGTATGTTGTGAAAAAACAAACATCTGACGAGTTTGAGAGGACTTGAGGAAAGGCTGCAGATATCAAATATCCTGAAACAAAGGAAGGAAAATAGCAGACATTTTAGTCACAACCAACTGTAGAACATCTGAGTTAGAAAAAAAAAAAAAAAAAACCTTATGGAAGTTTACTATCACTTCTGCCGTCTAGTAGCAGAAGTTGTCACCTTGGAAGTCATGGCAAAAAGAAAAAAAAAAGAAAAAAGAAAATACTGTGATATTGGGTATCCAACTCACATAGAGACGCGAAGTCCCAGTATCGGCATGGATGATTAAGAACTGAATACTCAGAAATGGATTTTTAACGATAATATTAATATTTAACTCAACTGATTTTTTTCTTTCTCTCGGAGCTGAGAAACTAAAATTTCTATGCTCAAGAGCCTCTGCTTTGATTCAACATCTTATATAAAACTTACTTGCTGAAATATCTATATTCCGTCTTTGATCCAATAAAGCCCCGAGTCATAAACACAGACAGAATTTTTGACTATTTCCAGAACAGATTGTGTGAACCTATAACAAAGTCAAGTGTATTAAAATTGTGTGTTTGAGCTGAGTAGTTAAAATTAAGAAAAATAATTGGTTTGTCTTTGTTGCTGAACAGAAAATGTGGATCATATTCATGTGCCTTTTATGTATTGCTTTCTCACATTTCATCTTTGTACTGCTCCTTCTGCCCATATTCAGATCATTCATATTTTATTTCGAAACATTTTCATTTTCAGATCAGCAGTTGTGTGATCCTGGTGAATTTCTTTGCCACGATCATGTGACTTGTGTCTCCCAGAGATGGCTGTGTGATGGGGACCCTGACTGCCCTGATGATTCAGACGAGTCTTTAGATACCTGTGAGTAGAAAGGTTCTCATGCCATTCGGATTTATCTTACATGTCAAACTAAATGTCAGTTGTTTTCACAGATGACTGCTGTTCTAGATTATTCTTTTTTTTTTTTTTTTCCGAATAGTCTAAGAAATTTGAAACCTTTTGTTTGTGTTTTCTAAAATATGAGTATGTGAAGGAGAGCATAAGATGCAGTTTTGGAGTGTGAATTAACTTATGAAAGGAAGAAAATGTGAGGTTAATTATTTCAATGTGATTGTGTTAACACTAGAAAAAAAAATGACTTGAAAAAAAAATTATTTAAAATATAGAACTAAAAGGGAAAAGACCTTCCCCAATAAATTATCTCACACATTTTGAGACAGAAAGAATATCGAAAAAGTCAAGCTTTAGTTCCCATGTTATTTCCATTAATATTTTAAGGCACTACACATATAATTGAACATAGTTTCCTTTGAGACTGAAAGATAGAAACTTTATCCATTCATAGAGTTAGGATATTTGTCTTTATAATATCACATTCAGAAACCCTTAATATACATGAATCCTAATCATAGTTGTACTACTATAACTTGGAATCCACCGAAGGCTTTTTCCATATTACAAATACCACTATAACAAAATTATAAATAATAATATGACCATAGCTACATATGGCCCACTTTTTTTAATACCCACTTATCATAAGGGGTATGAACAGTCCCCTGAATATTGGTAGTGATATTTCTAAAACTTCTCATATCAACCTGTGCTCCTCGGGCAACCAGGTATGCTGACATGTCAATATCATCCCCAGAGTAACCACATAGTTGTATGAAATTAATGTGAAAAAAATACATGATCTTCATTGCTTGATAATGTTGAAATAACAATTATTAGTTCCATTTTCCATTTTCATTTACCCGTTTTCAAGTCTTGCAGACAGTTTTGAAGAAAACCTTGGTGTTAGAGGCAAATGCTTACTAATTTCCTTTATGTTCAACAGTCTTTTTAAGGTTTCTCAAACAGTGAATACTTGAATATTTGTAAGAATTGCTTCTCTTTATTTTGAGCCAATCACTTTTTCCACAGGAAGAGGTTATAATCATTTACTACTACATCTCTAATTTTCACCAATTTCACTAATTAACTCCCAAAATCCTTTCAAAACTCTTGACTAGACTCCTTACAGCATAGACAAGGTTCTCAGCAGATAAGTTAAAAATAAAAGATTCATAGGAAAAATTCTAATGCATAAATTGTGATAAACCCATATAGAGGAATATTATTTGGTAATAAAAAGGAATGAAGGATTCATGCATGCTGCAACATGGATGAACCTGGAAAATATGCTAAGGGAAAGAAGCTCATCAAAAAAGATCACATGTTTTATGATTCCCTTCATATACAAGATGCAAAATACGCAAATCTATAGAGATAGAAAAGCAGAGAAGGTATTGCCAGGAGCTAGGTAAGGTGGGTTGCAGGGAAGGGAATGAAGAATGACTCTTATTGAATATAGTCTTTGGGGGTTGATGAAAATGTTCTTAAATTAGATTGTGATGATGCTTGCACAACTCTGTTGATATGTTTTAAAACACGGGAATGCACATTTTAAATGGGTAAATTATGTCATGTCAATTACATCTTAATAAAGGTGTTTGAAAAGTGAAGATAAATCTCAGTATTGTGAATATGAATGAAGAGATATAGGAATGTGGAAAAACAACAATAATAAATGCTTTTGTCCTACATTATACAAATAGTGAGACTACATTTCAATATCCCAACTCTCTTTAAGCTTTAACCCTCTCCTTTTCAAGTGCTATCTAGAAATGAAATTCTCTCCTCTTTAGCTACAAGGAAAGACTGCCATAGCATAATCAGGGTAAGAATCAGGGTTCTTTAATTTTGGTCATAGGGTCTCACATTCTGCCCTGAGCCTCCCATGAATTCTGTGAAGGAGAAAATAACAAGGACATGACATAGATTTGCAGAATTCATATGCAGGAAAGCCAGGATGGAGGAGAAATGCCATAGAACTGTGTGACTGGCACAATGCAATAGTAGTTGAGAAGAAATGGTAGCATGGCATTTCTAGGCCGGAGTCTCCTTCATACTGGTAAAGAATGGTGAACAAGGATGTTCCATTTGTGCTCAAGAGGGAGCTCAGTGGAGAATCAGACTGGAGAGATTTTGTGTCTAAAGGGGCAGTAGTAACCTGTGTAGTTAGTAGGTAAAGTCCAGAGAGAAAAGAGACCTCTCAATGCATGTCAAAGTAGGTGACGACAAATATTCCGCCCTCCTCCTATACCCACTCCATGTCTCTAAAATCATGGCAGATACCCAGCAGGCCCACACCAATGGACCAGGTCTGTATGCACTGAGCAGTATTCACCCTGATTGATTAGGCATCTACTAAAAATGGTTAAAGTCCCACTGCAATTCTCTTAAATATTTGAACAACTGCCCTGCCGATAAGGTACATACCACCTTGAATTTGTGTAATAAGGGGGTCCTTCAGTTCACAGAGATTAGGGGCTTTTAGCAGACGGAGGCCTCAAATTGGAAATAGAATGTCAGGTAATTAAAAATAGAGATTGATATTCTGCTTACGTAGTTTGTAAAATAAAATTAATACCTGCTCAAGATATTTTTGGCAGTTGTTTGTTTAAGTATATAGTCCTTTTCTCTCCAATAACATTTGATGGATTCAAATTTAAAATGTTTTTTCACTTTGGCCATTCAATTTTTATCCTCTAACATTAACATTGCTGAATATCCTTAAAGGCAACACTGAAACTGCTCTTTATTGATTAGCCACATAACAAAGACAGAGAAATAACTATATTTTCTAACTGTTTTATTCATTTAATCTGTTCAAGATATTTAGATTTATATTTAATTAGCCTGTTCCATATAAATGGTTTCAGTCAATACCAGTTGAAATTCGGACATGCACAGAGAAAAAAGCTTTATGAAAATGTCAGTCTTTTACAAATTTAAATTTCTCAACCCAGATGTTCACCATTATCATTTTCTGTAATCACAGTACTTTGTAATGTGTTGTTTTATGATATTCACATGCACTCTTCACTAATCTACATAAAATAATTGCATAATTTTATAATTATATGAATGTATACATTTGATATGAAAGATAAATATTAATAATGGAAAACCTTGGAGACTGATTCTTCGGAAGGTTAATTTTGTGCTCAGTGTATGAACAAAAGTATTTCAACATCTTTGATTTGAAGACAAAGTATTTTGTATCTTCAAAATATTAGATAAAAACAGCTGATACAATAGTTATTTTTTTTCAGAAATCCACTTAGCTTTAAAATGATAGAAAGGCCACTGTAGCATAGAATTTATTGTGTCATTATGAAATCTCTGAAGTGACAAAATTCTAACAGGAATTAAATGGATATTGTTTAGGAAGAAGAAAAGCTTTACTTATAAAATGCTTTAGAAGGAAAACATATGTACAGAACAATAAGAAATCCTAGATAAATTTAGATATTTAGAAATCTGAAAGTTTATCAAGTCCATGTTCTCCTTCTCTTCTGTGTTTGTTTGTTCCCAGGCTCTAGCGTATTCGCTAACATTCATGAAGCAGGAGTTAAAGTTCGCTAACAGCAATACACATAGAAAACTGTTGTACGAGGTTCACTTACAACTAAACTGATTTCATGTTGGGAAGAATTATCTAAAATACACAACTGGAAAATTTAAATAATTTATAATCTTACCATTGTGTATGAGAAAGGACTTCGAGTCATAAAAATGAAAGCCTTTATTTCTGCATATTGTTTAAAATAATTTTTGAAGTGTCTAAATAAAGACTAACATCAGTTTTAGGTTCTATAGGCAATGAGAACAAAAACTCAGGGAAATCACCATCTTTCTACTCATAGCTTTTAACCCAGTGTTGTTAGCATAGCATGTGATGAGAATGAAAATAAATAGTGGAAGTGTTTAGTTAGAGAATGGAAGCTTGGTACCACCTGTATCAGGAACGTCTTCTTAAAAGGCACTTAGCAAACTATCACAAGAAGAGAAAACCAAACACCGCATGTTCTCACTCATAGGTGGGAACTGAACAATGAGATCACTTGGACTCGGGAAGGGGAACATCACACACTGGGGCCTATCCTGGGGAGGGGGGAGGGGGG
>NC_045444.1:27437943-27457177 GCF_002776525.5 Piliocolobus tephrosceles | reverse complement strand
GGGGGGAGGGGGGAGGGATTGCATTGGAGAGTTATACCTGATATAAATGATGAATTGATGGGTGCTGAGGAGTTGTTGGGTGCAGCACACCAACATGGCACAGGTATACATATGTAACAAACCTGCACGTTATGCACATGTACCCTAGAACTTAAAGTATAATAAAAAAAAAAAAGGCACTTCTGAGGTATTCAAAATTTAATTCCTTCTAGAATTTCTGTGGAATGCTTAATGATACTTCCTTTTCAACACCTGGCTCCAGCTGATGTATGATATTTTCTGGATATCTGATATCATTATACTTAAAATTAGATTCTTTCTTTTTAAGAAAGGAAGGTATTAGCCATACTATTCAACCTTCTTCCCTATTTCCTGCCCATTCCTTGTCAAAGAATCATTGAGTGAGTTCTTCCGTCACAGATCATGTTTTGGACATAATGACTCATTGACCAACAAAGGATAATAAAAATGGCCTAAACAATCTTTGCAAACTGGACTCTTCTCTGTCCTGTCCTTCTACAAGGGTCAGCATGCATTTTCTGTAAAGACCAGATAGTAAATATTTAGGCTTTAAAGGTCCATATGATCTCTGTTGCACATTCTTTGTTTTTATTTATTTTTCAGTTTGTTTTGAAAACCTTTAAAAAGGAGGAAGAAAACAAAATCTCTCAGCTTACAGTCTGTACAGTAGTAACAGGCCACAGGTCAGATCTGGCCAGCAGGCTATATAATTTGCCAAATCTTTGTTGTAGTAGCATAGCTGAAATATATCTGCTACACATTTGAGGCAGGTTTGTGCTCAGGCACTGCTGCAATATGGAAGAGCATAATCTTACACAATGAAGGCACGAAGCACGGAGTTGTGTTTGCATCCACCAGTCATGGTGCCAGACTGATGCAATATGGTCTAGTCTACATATACTGGATTTTGTTTCCTTCTATTTTCGCATACTTCCTTATTGGTTAGGATTGTATTTGACCACATGTTATAGAAACAGTGACATAATCAAATAGAGTTTTCCTTTTTTCATAAAAAAAAAAAAAAGGAAGTTGCAAACGTGGATAATTCAGAACTGATGTGACAGATTCAGAATGACAACAGTCTTCTTCTATCTCTCCTACTCAGTTCCATATCCACAGTATGGCTGCTTCTCCCCTAGTAGATAATTTCATTTTGGACAGCCAGAAGGAAAAGAGAAAAGGGAAAAGGCAAATGCCAGCAGAGCCTCTCCGTCAGGAAAAGGATAAATTTTACAGAAAGCAAAAGCAGTAGATCTCCTTCACCAGAATGGGTTATATGGGGCATGGGGCAACGAGTATTGTCAACAAGACCTGGTTGCTTTCCAAAACAATATTTGGGGTTCTGCTAGTAAAGAAAAGGGAAGAAGAGATATTGGGCAGGCAAAGGAACTTGGTAGTATATACCACAGTGTCCCTTCACTCTCCTCCTTGGCGTCTGCTGCATAGGAGATGTTACGGACAGTGCATGATCACAGCAACTGCTTGGGTCCAAGGCTCAGTTTTTCCATGAATATCTTTGCTCTTGGACAACTAATTTAACCCTATCGTGCCTCCATTACCCCATCTGTACAATGGAAATGATAGTTCCTGCCTCACAGTAAGGTGCTCAGAATGAGTGCCTATTCCATAGTAACATTCCTTCTCCACTCCACACTCCATCTGCCTTCCAGATGCCCACAATGAAGCACCTTACCTTGAGGTTCTTTTGAAAGACCATCCAACTGCCCCCTCTCAGTCGATCCTCTCTCATTCTTACTCAAAACCTAACTGAAAGTCAGTTCTATTCCCTAGGGACATGGCTAGAGAAGAGGTTTAATCTACATATGCTAATCAAGTTAAGTTATAAATAATTTCCAATGATCAGATATATTAAATTCAAACACTGGGATAAATTTGATATAGAAATTATTTGGGGGTAGGTGACTTTTTCTAGGAACTCTTTCAAAAACATTGATGTTGAATAATTGACTAAATTTGAAATACATGTATTAAAAAATACGATAGTCAAAAATATTAATTGACACTGCAGTCCTGAAATGTAGATAATATCTCATTTTTAAAAAATAAAGAAGTTGAGTTTATAATCTTTCTCTCCCCTTCTAAGTTGGCTCTTGTTAGTGAAAACAGAGTTTATATTTCTTTGAACTTGCCCTCCTTTTTTGAAATACTGAGATAAAGCAGGATCCAATTCCTAAAAGAATCCTCAGGCCACCTAATTTAAAAATACATTGTCATTTGAAAATCATGGAAGGCCATCCCAAAAGGGTTGTTTCACACTGGCTTTGGGAGTGATCAGTTCTAATTGAACAATGCCATAAAAAGAACAAGTCTCTTGGGTACTAGGAAGAGAAGCATCTGTGAAAAATGAAAATGGCTATAAGTCATTAGGTGAGATGTGAATCTGCATGAATTGACCAATGCTTCTATTATGTTTCCATTGTTGTGAGATTTTAAACTTTATTTAGGTAGTAGGATTTTAATGAACTTCTTATATTCATGTACTGACCTTTCCCCTTGGATGTAAGATAGACATCCTTTTGTAATTTCCTTCTAAACTTTATACCTTTGACATAGGTCAGAGAAATAAAATAGAATTCAGGTGGGAGGTTATTAGCAAACAGATACCACCCTTTAAAATTATATAGTAGAATAAGGCACTGAAAGTAGACTATAGGAACTATAAAACAGATAGAAGTATGGTCTGTGTTTCTAAGTAATGGTGATTTAGAGGTCACTTTGCAATGAGCTAATATATGAGAGTCACAAAGCTAAGCTTTTCGTTAGGTAGAAAAGCTGAAATGATCTTACAGATTAAAGAGAAAGCATATGAGACCCATGAGGACAGTTTATGTCTCTTTCAATTCTTTTTGTTTTGTTCTTCATTTTATTCTGAGACTCCTCTCTTCAGCAGTAGAGAGGCCAAAAAGCATTGACCCTTCTTTAATAATAAAAAGACTCTCACTTAAGAGTTGATATGCAGGGGTGATAGGAAGGTGGGGATCAGTGTAATTGTGAATTGAAAGGGCCTAACACTGGTACATTTCCCCAGTACAGTGGGGTCGGAGTAGGAGGTGACATTTCTCCTCATCTGCCCTCACAATGCACTAATGGGTCTCTGAGAGTCTGCCTCTGCAATTTAAAAAAAAAAAAAAAAGAGTTGATTGCAGGCATAGGTGATGGAATTACAATTCACACAGCCATAGTGAGCTCAGCAATGACAAAAGCCTCACCTTTTCACTCAAGAAGTCACTGTTTCTTGGTCTTCTGATCCAAGACCACAGGTCACAGAATAAAAGGGGACACATGTCCCTCAGGTGGGACTATAAACTATGGGGAATGAAAACTTTGAAATGATGTAAAATAAAAGGGGTGAAATGAAATACAGGAATTCTAGAAACAACTGGTGAAATCTCCTTGGCCTAAAGGATGATGTACTGTAAACAAACGCTCTTGCAGGACTCTACAGGGACAAAGCTGAAGGCTGAGCAAGGAGTCTTCCCAGAAACTATTCAATCCATCATTTCTCTACAACTAATCTAGAATTTGGGGTTGTGGATGAAGGCTTCTTACCTTTCATGGGTGAGCACATTTCTTCCCAGAGGACGTTTTATTCTTTATAGTCAGTGTATAAAATTTACATTTGACTTTCACTCAGAAGTGCTTCTAAAATGACATATTTTGTTAAATGAAGCACTAAAGGATGTTGTGTTCGAAGAACTTTATTTTTAATGGGGATGCCTTTTTTCTCCCCATGTCTTCTGTCATTCTACCCCGAAATACCTCTACTCTATGCCTATGGAATTTTCAGTAGGCCAGAGCATCTCATCAGTTTACTAACTGGTATATTGGCCCTGTTGAAGTTCAGGCAATATCACTGACTTTGGGTTTTTGGCTTTTTTTGTTTTGTTTTGTTTTTTGTTTTTACTAAAAACTTCATAACATTAGCTTTTCTGTTTTTCAGGATGGCAGAATTGCTCTCAAAGGAGAAAAGTGCAGGCAAAGATAGGTAAAAAGAGGGCTTGGATAGGAGGGATCAAATTCAGTGGATAGAGTTTGTAGCAATCCACTCATCTCATAGTTTCTATTTTTGCTCTGAAGAAAGATACCTTGGCAGGGAAGAGTATGCACATATTATTCACTGGCCAACCCTGAAAGGTCAGATACAAGAAAGGAGAATTCCTCAACTGAGACACATTTTCCTGGGTACCCATCTGCAAAGAAAACAAAAACACTTCCCAACACCTCTGACTGAGTTGCCAACAGAAAAGTGATTGTTAATATAAAATACTCCTCTTAGAATTCAGCATGAATTTAGCAAGGAGGTGGCCATCTGCAAGCAAATGAAAAAGGCCTCGCAGGAAACCAACCTTGCAGAATTCTTGATCTTGGACTTATGGCCCCCAGAACTGTAGGAAAATAAATTTCTGTTGTTTACGCCACCCAGTGTGTGGTATTTTGTTATGGCAGCACTACCAGATAAATTCCACATCCTACTATGTATCTATTACAATTTCATTTAATACCAGTGTAAAAACAATCCAGCAATTAAAAATTTCTTATATTTTTCTTGAAGATATGTATGAAATATTACTAAATTCTAGAGTATTAATGTTACAGACATTTTAAGCCTGTTAAAGAAATGTGAAATGAAACCACCAGTTTCTGGTGGGATAAAGGTAGTTACAGACCTTTAAGAACACATAATGTAATTACACAGAGTTACTATTCAAATAAAAAAGCACTTCTCATTGAAATTCCACTGAAAAACATACTGCAAATGTATGTTTTTTTTCAAGTATTGACAGATGATGGGTTACTCCAAACTTTTCAGAAATAGATTTGCCTGAGACCCGTCCTCCTGGTGATCTACGACATGTAGATAGAAGTGCAGTTAATGGCTCTCTTTGCAAAGCTATCTCGTTACAACACAAAAAATGGGCCATGTGCAGTGGTTCAACTCTGTAATCCCAGTGTTTCAGGAGGCCAAGGCAAGAGGATTACTTGAGCCCAAGAACTTGAGGCTGCAGTGAGCTATGATTGAGCCACTGTCCTCTAGCCTGGGTGATAGAGTGAGATCTTGTCTCTGAAATATATAGAAACACATACATGCATGCATATATAAACAAACTTGCATACTTGACCTAAGTACCATTATTTTCTGAGGAAAACAGTAGAAATATATAACAGATGTATACATCTAAACATGTATATAATTAATATTCTATATTAGGTTATAATCTACATTAGATTATTGTAATTTTCAATTCTGAATCGATCATTGGGTTAGACAATAAATTATATGTAATTTGACAGTAAAAAGAAACATTTCTTCTCCACAAGGGCTTTTGGGGAATTTTGTTACATTTTGCTTTCAAATGTGCATATGTTAGGCAATTCAATTTTGAAATAAATGACACATTATTCATTTTCACTTAAATAGTAAAGAACATTTTGTCATTGAACTACATTTCTCATAATATGTAGGTGCTTTTTATTTACAAAATCTAGAAACCAATCAATCAGCAGCTATTTATTGGGGGACTACTGCATGAAGGTGCTTCTGAGCACATAAAAGCAACAATTTATCCCATGCCTTTTCGTGTGCCATAGCTTTAACCTATGCTAGTTTCTTTCTCATTTTATCTATTCTGGTAAGATGCTTTTCTTTCCATGTTAAAGAAGATGATGTTTATGATAGAGATTAATGATGATTACTGACACAAATGAATGATTCCTATGTGCCAGATGCTGTGCTGTGAAGGTTACATGGATTATCTCCTTTGATCCTGACAAAAACCCTGAGCAGAGTGTCAGGCTCAGTTGCTCAGGTTGTACAAGGTCCTGGAGTGACATAAATATTGCACATAGCGTGGGTATATATCTTTTCTCACAAATGGGAATACATTATCTTGAAGAGGAGGCACTATTTTCTAATTTGCATGATGACACGATACGAGATTGGTGGCCCCACTTATGATAATATTCATGGTCCCCTTTTACAGGTGATAAAAATAAAGCACAAGGAGATTTACTTAAAGTAATTAAGTGATAGAGCTACAAGCGAACACTGCAGCATGCTATATAGTCTGGAGTTCAAGGGATTCCCAGGGTCAACATCTTGATGCTTAGTGGAACAAGATTGTCATGCATGCCTATATCACACTGCAGTCAAGTCAACCTGCTTTCCATGATGCCATTCAACCTCATGTACATATGCTATCCAGATATATGTATGTTCAGCCATTCAGTGTAGACACAACACATTTTAATTGACTACTGTATGACAGGGCCTGTGGTTGATATTGGGAATAATAAGATAAATATGCCAAAAATGAAAGAGAGATGTAGTAATAATTGGAGAGAGGATTTAAATTATTTATTTTTCTAATTAGAAAGGATATGATCATAAGAGTATATATGTCATTGTGTTAATAACTGTATAATGTATAAAGTTTAACATTTATATACATATGCATATGAAGTTTGTGTGTATATAAACAAATTAATCTGAAAAAAATAAGTATAACAACATTATCTTAGCCTCTCTCTCTGTCTCTCTGTCTCACACACACACACACACACACACACACACACACACTCTCTCTTTAAAAACAGATTGTTGAACATAACAGTGAAGATTCTGGATTTTTGAATCAGTTTTTTTATTTTTATTTTTGTGAAACAAATTACCATAGATTTAACATGTTGAAACCCATTTATTATCTCTCAGTTTTGTGGTTCAGAAGAGCACGTGGGATCAAGTGGATTTTCTCCATAAGGCCTCACAAGGCTGAGATCAAGGAGTCCCTGAGGCTGGGGTCTTATCTAGAGGGTGTAAAGAAGAATTGGCTTGCAAGCTCATTTAGGGTCTTTGCCGAATTCAGTTTCTTGTGGTTTTAGGACCAAGGACACATTTTCTTTCTGGTTGTAGCTGCAGCCACGCTCAACAATTAAAAACAATCTTGTCTTGGCATGTGACCCCTCCATTTTCAAACCAAATAGTGGTGTGTCAAAATGCTCTCACATTTCATGATTCAAATCCCTAGCTTCCGCTTCTGTGGCCAAATGGGAAAACACCCTGTCTTTAAAGACATCATGTGACTAGAACACTTAGCTATCTCCCTTTTGTCGTGGAATGTGATATAATCCTAAGAATGATATCACATTATACTCACAGGTTCTACCCACATTCAAAAGAGAGGAGGGGTCAGACAAGGGTGAAGGTCACTGGGAGTCATTAGAATTCCGACTGACATAGTGTATTTGTCTGCTTGGGCTGCTGAAAGAAAATACCACAGACTGGGTGGCTTAAACAAAACTCATTTATATCCTCATAGTTCTGGAGGCTGGAATTCCGAAATCAAGGTCTTGGGTTGGTTTCCTTCTTAAGCCCTTCTCTGTGGCTTGCAGGTGGCTGTCTTCGTCTATTGTCTTCACAGGGTTATCCCGCTGAGTGTATCTGTGCCCTAATCTCATCTTCTCATAAGGATGCCAGTCATATTGGATTAGGACCCACCCATACAACCTCATTTTACCTTAATTACCTCCTTAAAATCCTATCTTGAAATACAGTCACATTCTGAGGTACTGAAGTTTAGGACTTCAACATATGAATTTTGGGAGGATCAATTCAACCCATAAAACACAAGCTAATTTTGCTTATACACACACACACACACACACACACACACACACACACACACATATATATATATATATAATTTTTGGGGTTTTTTTTATTTATTTATTTTTGAGATGGAGTCTCACTCTGTTGCCAGGCTGGAGTGCAGTGGCACAATCCCGGCTCACTGCAACCTCCACCTCCCGGGTTCAAGTGATTCTCCTCCCTCAGCCTCACGAGTAGCTGGGACTACAGGGACCCACCACCACGGCCAGCTAATTTTTGTATTTTTAGTCGAGATGGGGTTACACTATGTTGGCCAGGATGGTCTTGATCTCTTGACCTCACAATCCACCTACCTGGCCTCCCAAAGTGCTGGGATTACAGGCGTGAGCCACCACGCCCAGCCTTTAAAATATACTTGAAGACATCTTTAGTCACCAGATTATCTCATAAAGATAACTTGTTATTTGTTTTAAAAGTTGAATTTCCTGCCTCTGCTTTTAGTTGTGAAGAACTTTAAGCTGACAGAAAAATCAGAATAACAGTATGATAAACACCTGTATACACTGGATTTATCAACCATTACATTTTGTGGCATTTGTTTTTTCTTTATCTGTCTCTAATGCATATTTGTCATGTTCACACACATACATTTGTATGTTTATACATGTTTTTTGCCGAACCATTTTAATACATGCAGATGTGTTTACACCTAAATCTTTCTAAGAACAATACATATTCTTATATATCCCTTACACAGGTATAATACTATATCATATCTAATTCATATTCAAATTTCTCCAATTGTCCCCAGAGTTTTATTTGTAATTATTTTACCAAATCTAGGATCCAACCAAGGATAATGCATTGCCTATAATTGTCATAGGTTTTTAGTCTTCTTTAGAATATTTTCCAACTTTTCTTTTGTTTATTATGATATTATATTTACCTATAGAATATCACACAACCAATAATTTTCTGGCTGTTTTCTTACCAGGTAAATATTTTCCCAATAATACTCCATAAGTTATGGTGCGCTTTCCTCATTGTGTTGAATGAAAAGATAGGTTGGTTTGATGCTGCTTGATAACTTCATTACCAACATTATATTACAACAAAATGTTTTTCAGAACATAAGGCATAGCTCTAAACCTTATAACTAAGTAGTTCAAGATGGAAGGAGTCTTTCATGGTTCTAACTATTCCATTAGGAAAAGGACTTAGAAAACAATAAAACTTAAGACCTTACAATGAGCATATCCTTATGTTGTTTGAATTTGAAAACTTATACCAAAAGAAGAATTGGGCTGATAAATTTGAACTTTGCAATTTTTGAGTTGTGTCATTCACCCTCTCTTTCCTCTGCCTAAAACCTTAGATTGGATTTTCCTAGTCTAGCTAAGTATGACACACAGAATAACTGTTACTTCTGTTTCAAGGAGCAAATACTCTCTTTCCCTCCTGACATTGTTAGAATCCTTAAGGACAGAAATCTTTTCCTCTCTTTGTATCCCCATCCATTGTTCTGCATAGGGTGAGCAGTATGTATATTTTTTTGCCTGAGATTTAAAAAATAAGTCCATAGGCAGTTTCAGATATGATGCAGAGCACTTGACAATAGTTTCATCCATTTCTAAGAACTCTCTGAAGATACATATAGTTATATATATATATGATTATTTTCAAATTTAAACTTTAATTGGAAGTTTATTTGACTAGGTACCTTCTTTATAGAATTCAGGAATCACAGAATTATATCCAACATACCTTAAGAAATTTACACAATTGCTTTGTGAACTGCTTTCTTCACATAAATAAGGAAAAACTGCCTTGAGACAGGGACAGTCTACCTTTTTAGAATTTTTTAATCCAATCTTTCTTTTACACTGTCAACAAGTTGTTTGTATATATATATTTAATTGGTTCAGCAATGCAACAATTGAATGTAGCATTTCAAAAGGGAAAGTAGACCCTGAAGAATGTATCATTTCACACACACAAAAACATTCCTCCCAAAGATGGTTGTTATGCAAGGCCCTACTCGTTGATATAGTGAAAGAAAATATTTGAATCTGCTTTACAACTGCAAATGCAAGAGAAAGTGTTTGCAAGTAGAGGAACCTATAATAAAACCATCTCTGTTATGTTGACAACTGTCAGGATTTCAGCCAAATCGAGTATTGATGACACTGCATTCCTACTGGAACCTTTTCACATGTCATACAAAGCCAAAAAAAAAAAAAAAAAAAAAAAAAAAAGAATACAGTGGTATCTCTGTGTTCAGATTGAAATTGAAGGTAAAGAATAAAAGAAAGAAAAAAGAAATCCATACTGCTCCTAGTTTTTTAAAAGGAGCCTTCCTATAATAGCATCCAAATTGAGGCAAGGCAGATTAGATGCATTCTTACAATCCTAAACCAGAAAGCAGTTTATAAATGTAACAAGATATTAATGATACCTTCATTGCTACAGTGATGGATGTGTTTGTGCAAACAGTTTACCTTCAAGGTAAGTGGATTCTTGAAGGTATGAATGTTGAATTTCTGCACTCTGATTGGAACCATGTAATTGGGTTGGCATTACCACAACTATTTTTCTAGTAATCTTTAAGTATTTCTTTCACTGATAAATAGAAATAAAAGTATGTAGTAAGTTTGGCATTTGTTTTAAACTTTTGGGGATTGACTGATATTTGACAGAGTGAGAGAATTTGCTATTCCTCAAAAACTGATTTAACAAATTCAATCCATGTTCTAGGCTCAAGAAATCGCAGTAATTAGATTGGCTATCAATAGTATACTATTAAGTAGCTGAGAATGGCCTGTGTAAAGCCAAGATCTATCCCGTGAATAAACTGGACCTCTGCAACCCACTGTGAGTCGCATCCTTTGTGATCAAGATTCAGACGTCCAGGTTCATGTTACATTTTCCTTAAAGATATATATATATATGTTTTGCTCCTAGTTTTCATTCTCTATTTCTTGAGAGTGAAAAGTTGATTTACTGGGCACTTATATATGCAACGAACTAAAACCGGTTCAGCCTGCATGCATGCCAGATGAAAAAATAAAAATAAAATACTAGTGCAGTGAGGTAAAGCAACAGGCCTAAGGACACATCAGAACCGTGACTGGAATTGACATCCCCTTGGCTTATACCTTCTTTTCTGTTCTTTCCAATTTGCACATGTGCCAGCCAGTAATATAGTTTTAAACCTTTTTTGTACTAATTGCCTGTCACTGTTTATCAAAATAATAACAATGGAATCACCACAAAAAGTGGACTCTGAAATAATAGTTTGTAACTAAATTGCTAAACTTAAAATTAATGTAGATGTGTATCCCTACACTAACTTTGGCCTTTGCTTCCATCTTCCCTTGAGGGCTGCTATGCACATTCATGCATGTGCAAACGCACACATGCACATAGACACAACACAATATTTTTCTATAAAAGGAAAATTATCTGGTTACTTGATATATGTGTGACTTTTTCATGTGATAGCATGGAGACTAGGAGATTATGATCAGTGTAAAACATAAGTATAAATGTTACTCACCTTGCTTAACTTACAGAAAGATATCCTAATGTAAGGGATGAATAACTGGGCATAAAACCATTAGAGCATACTATGGTGCTTGCAAAATACTCTTTCAGACTCTTTTAAACTTACAAACAACACTGAATAAAACACTGCAGATCAATTAGTTTTTCTTTCACTTCTCAACAACCTAAAAAATAATCTCTTGAAAATCAATTCATGCTAATTTACATTTAACTCAAGGTCTCATTTTCAATACTTTTACAACTCCATTATTTTCACCGAGAGGCAAATCTGTGATAGAAATACTGATGGAGCTTAAAGAGAATATTTCCAAGCTCTGATAAAAATAAAACTACCCCAATATAGTTGTGTGTACCTGTCTCAAAATGCAATGTTCCTTACACTTTAGAAACAATCTGATGACATTTTTAACATATAATTTCTTGAGGACAGTTTTAAGAATTATCCTTTTGACTTTGGTCAAAGGACTTTATTTCGTTGGTACTGTGGAACTATAAGACAGCAATTATATACTTTATTAAAATATTTTGAAGTTACAGGAAAGGTGTAAAAAATGTCTGTTATATATGGAGAATAGAAGGCTCTTATTAGCACCATGCCCTAAATATCTTATGTATCATAAAGTATATATGTTCTTATATATATTACATATGGTGATCAAAGTATCTGTAATTATGTATACTTTATATACCATACGTGATCAAAGCACTAATCTGTGATTTTTAAGAAATTGTATATCAATTATTTTTGTTTTATCATTTATGCTTATTTGGAGAAATTCACACCTGAGGAGTTGCTTCAGGTAGGTTTTGGCAGGAACTAGAGCCTTTCAGTCTGAACAGATTTTAATCAGGTCTGACAGCAAAAGAGCTTCACCTGGTATTTTATTTAGCTTGAAATTTGTAAGCAGGTGATTTATAAGAGGGGTTTAGGTTTTACAAAATGTGAAGCATTTGTCTTGATATGATAATAGGCCTCTCCTGATAGCAAAAAGAATCAATACTTTCCTGTTTTCCTTACCGCAGAAATGCGAAGATGCAAAGGAGAAGAGTTTTCATTAGCCATGGCCGCTCATGGAGACTTCTATCAAAGTTAAAACGCATTCATGAGTGCCACGACCACAGTCAAGATGTGGGGGCCTGGGGGAAGGTTACTTTCTTTCTAGACTAAAATATTCATTCTAAGGATGAGAATTTTAAAAAGGCTGATGATTAGATGATCTAATTCCAATAGTATTAATAACATGCTTGCTCTCAATGCATTTTATTTTATTGTTTTTAAATTTATGGTGTTATTTTGTGTTAACTTTTAGCTCCCACAATTAGATCCATTATTTATATCAAGGAAACCAAAGTTACTTAACTAACAAGTTTGGTTTCAATAATATTCCAACTTAATTGGAATAAGTAAGCATAAAAACTCCTCTCTATGTACAGATAAAAAAGAAAATGCAGAGAAAAAAGAAGGGAAATTCATTTAGATTCCAAAGAAGTGCCTTAAATTTTAATTTAATTGTAATTGATACATGTTAAAACCAATATAAAGTGAGGAATTTAAAATTTCATAAAATAAATGATGAAATATTTCTAATATCAATAGCGATATTTTAATAAGTTGTTCATTTGCAATAAAATAGTAATTATATATTCCGAGTTTTCATATGCTATTCTCTATAATGAAAAAGCAAATGATAGTACAATTTGGAAGTTTGGCAGCATTAATTTTGTATAAAAATAACTCTGATAACTTTAAGTGATTTTTAAATTATAATCTATTACTACTCTTTCCTAAAGTGTTGTGCTTGTGCCTTGGAACCTTGGAACTTCAGGTTAAGCACTTGTTGTGCTTAACCTTGGAACCTGGGACCAGATAAATCTGTTATAGAAACTCTCATTTATAGTAATGACATGTTTGGCCTTTAGGCACTAAACAAAAGTGTTCAATGTGTGTAAGTAGTAGTGGAGTGTTACCTTTTATTCCAGCAAAAATGTATTTAAGTGTAAAGTGTTTCTCCTTAGCATTACTCATGAAACCCATTGTCAATTGAAAGCAGATGGTCTTTTAGAATGAAGAACATAACACTATTTTAAAAAAGCAAAGTTGTGATTTAAAACAAGTATTTAGCAATTTCATTAAGCATGCAATATGAAGCTATTTTAATCAGCAAAAAGATACTTGACTATGAACAGAGAAAAAAGGAATGTTTTTTCACAATGTGTAATGTACAACCATGAAATGAAAGAATAACTTGTTGTAACAAGCAGTGGAGTCAACCAAAATGTAATTCATCCTTTTAACAAGGCAGCTGATAGCATCTAAAATGGTAGGCAAGTAAATAATCTCTTAAAAACCTTGTTCAAACATTTTTATTATTATCAATGGACCACCTATGACAGAGACATATTATAAGAATGTTTTCTTTTCCAATATATTTTTCTTAATCTTCAGAATAATTAATGATCTATTTGTCTTGAACTGTTTATTTTCCCTTTTCATTGATATCGTAACATAATCATATCTAAATTTAGCTAAGTAGAATGTCATTATACTATTTGTTCCCTGTGGTCTGAGACCACATTGGTTCCCTGTGGTTTTGATTTGCGTGTCGTAGGATGGACCTCATAGAAATAGAAATGAAGTGTCCAGTTTTATAATAACTAGGAATAAGTGCTATTTATTTTATCTTTTAGATCATAGTCTTTATGAAGCATTAGGAAACCTGTTAGTGATTAGGGAGGTGGTTAACTCAGTCTATTAATATTAGCACAGCACAGGATGTATGTCGGTAGTCACATTCAAACCATACTATACAACAAATGATTCATTTTAATTAAATAACTGACTCTCTAATGGAGTCTTTCACTGGTAATTTTTTACAATAAAACATATATTAAGATAAATGCAGGGTCCACAAGAGGTTCCTTTCTGTCACTGAACATCTGTACTTTCTTTTTAAGGGAATGAAAATATGGATTCATAAATTAGTATTTCAATAGACAAAAAAGATTCTGAGTTTTGAATGTCAAAACTATGGATCTGAGATCAATGGCTCTGTATTCATATTGACTTTTCTTTTTTATTGTTCTTAGTTTATCCTTTCTTATTCTGCCTTGCTTAGTTATTGCCAGAAGCATTCCCTATTTTGCATTTATGATTTCTAAGGCTTTTTACAATATAAACAAAATGAATGCTAGTGATGAAAATGGCATTTATGAGGAGGTAGGATTTTTTTAAGTCTTGGGATTTGGCACCAATATCAAAAAAAAAAAAAAAAGAAAACATGAAAAATGAATGGAATATTAATTATTATAAAAAACTGCTTCCACAAAATGCAACTGCCAAACGTGTGCATCTACTGAAGTTAATGGCATTTTGATTCATGGGAATCTATGTACTCTCTGGGAAAGCCCTGGAAATCAGGAATTTGCTACTTTAGCCATGATTTACTGACTAGCTGGATGATCTTTTGTAAGTGGACATAACCAGCATGGAACATAACATAATTAATTGATTAACCATTACAATTTGAAAACTCAAGAGCGCAGGACTGCTTACTGGCTAGCATGCTGTGACTGTTGCAGTTGTTGTGAGTGTACATCTGCTCTGTGTGTCCTGTCTCATTGGTTCTCATTCCACACTACTTGTTAATCATTTTGAAAATCACCCATGGAGGGAAGAAAGAGGTGTTGCAACCTCAATGTCAGTTTGGAATTTTCCTAAATGTACCAAATTAAAATGAAGATAAAGGAACAATTGCAAGTAATAGGCACTACTAGAGTCTGATCTCTAATTGTTTGGTTACTAAGTTAACAATCCAGCAAAAATGTTAAGAGATATATTTAATTTGAAATTTACATAATGTTTATTATGAACAAAATATTAAGAAAAAGTTTTTAAATACTTATCTACTCTTTTGAAATACATTCCCAGGTTTTGTGTGTGCATATAGCTTCAATCAATATAAATAGAGCACTGAAAAGTTGGAAAAAAGTGGTTTTTCAGTTTTTGTCTTTGGCATTTATAAAGGTGAACAAATACTATACTCATCTATATATGTATATGTTTTAGTACATTTTCATAATTTTCTAAATTTCTTTGTGAATGCAATTCTCTGTTTTTACTATTTTTAGCAGTTTTTTGTTTAAGACACTTTATTGCTTGTGGTGTCAGGAATTTTTTAGCCAAAATGCTTCAGAATTACTTTAGTAAAAGTTATATTCTTGATAGAGATAAAAATATCAAAAATAATTAGAAGATTAGTTTTTAAAAAACAGAACTCTTCACTTACTAGCAATTTTATACCATTTAACAATCACAGAGTTCAGAAAATTTACTGATATGCTTCAAATTTACTGTAGCACCAATTTCTGTATTCTTTTTAACTTTAACATCTATTTGTAATGCATATAAGATTAGTAGCCTTAAGTTTTCTAGAATCATATTTCTATACAACAAAAAAAAATATGGAATGCTTTGTTACCAAGGAACTCATTACCATGGTTTGTAAGATAGATTTTTTATTATGAAAGGCAGTTAATGAGGGAGAATGTAGGATGAGACTCAACTTCCAAAATATTATTTAAGCCAAGACATGTTCTTCACTTTTTAATGGTGATTCCCACTACATAAATTAGATAAAATCCTGACTACTGTTGTTCAAGCTGGGTGGAAATGAGGGCACCTGAATAGTTGCCACCTACCTACCCTCCACCCCACAGCAGCCCCCGAGGAACCTTTTCAGAATTCCCAGGGCACAATAGAACACAGATTGAAACAACTGCTCTAAAGTATATCTGAGATCAGAAAAAATATATATAATATAATTAATTCTTTGGGGAAGTTATTTATTTTTTTATTTTATTTTTTTACAAAACGCTTAAATATAAATGAAATCTAAGAATGTATTTTGTAGTGTTATTTCTATTCATTAAAATAATACATTTATTTTAATTAAGTAACTGAACCTCTACTGGAGTCTTTCACTGCTAATTTTTCATGATAAAACATACTTGAAGATAAATGCAAAGTTTATCTCCAGAGACAAACTATGCATCAATAACAATGAGGTAATGATTCAAACAGTGTGTGTCCAAGCTATTAACACCTGAAAAATGAATCTGAACAAGCAGTAGGAGAACGTTGTTAATGTGGAAAACTACTAGGCTTAAACTCTTTATTCCTAACTTGAGTCCTTTAATGGATCTTAGCCATTCAACTTCAAGGACTATAGAGTGCTTGAAACTATAATGTAACATATCGATGCTGGTTAAGTCATCAATAAAAGGGAAAAATGAAGGACATTTGGAGTCCTTTTAGTCACCTCTAAGTAGAAGATACCTATTTGAGGAAGATCAGAGGGAAGCTGTATAACTTTGAAAATATTTAGAAAATTATTAGACCACCTAATTGCAAAATTGGCACAGGTTTCCTTGGCCCTACTCACCTTACCGATACTATCCCATGAGCTATTCTTAAATTCTTTCTTCTTCCCACTAAATGAAACCAGAAAGTATAAGCAGCTCTCTAGCAATCAAAACATTGACATCCTTATGAAAGCAATATCTGTTCCATATGAATTTTTTTAATGAAAAAAAAAAAAAACATAAAGGAAAGTTGGTGTGTTTCTTACTAATCCAAGGCATGATTGTAACAGATCATCTCAATGGTTTCTTTGGAACCTGAAACCTAAACCTAAGGCTTGCAATCACTAACAAGCCTAGATATTGTTAATATGGTCAATAAAACAACAACAGAACTACTGCTCTTATTTTTCTTGATGAGTGATATGTGGGCTGTTTTTGCTGTTGGTATTGTGGCTGATACTGTTATTTTTACTTAATAGCTAAAATTTCTTGAGTTCTCATCATGTGAAGATACAGTACTAAGAGTGATACTACATTGTTTTATCATTTTGTAACAATGCTGTAAGTATTAGGAGAGTTTCAATTAGAAAACTGGACACGCCCCGCCTATAAAACACCTAGTTTTCTTCATCAATCCTTATCCAGAAGCTGTATATTAAATTTTTCTAAAGAATAATAGTACAATTAGGAGCAACCATTCAATGAGTGCCAAGTTCCAGATGTTATTGTAATATTTTACATAGTTTCTAATAATCTCATATAATTGTTCATATATGGTAAAGATAAGACATCGGCAGTGTTTCTGTAATTCCTACTTTCAAACAATCCAGTTTATGAGACTCTAGCAGAAACATGTAATAGAATAACTCACTAAATCTTCCCAGGTTAGGAATCATCACTTCAGTTTTAGGGAGCTCAACAATTCCAAGAAGGTTTTCATAAAATGATTTCAGATGGTGTGTAGATCAAATCCTAGGTTTGTTGCAAACAACAAAAAGATACTAGTTTTATCTTTCTTTGGAGGTTTATAAATATGGGCCTGTCACATTAATCTTTTAGAGGCAGGTGTATTGCATTGAAGAATATTTGTCAAAGGAAAGCTTACTTCTATCTCAGAGACCAGGTACTTCCTACCAGTTATGAAAAACTAACCAAAGAATAAGTCTTCAATAGCACAGAGTTAGGACAGAATTCTATCCGTTTATACATTTTTGAGAGTGTTCCATCAACATAAGATGATAAAATTGGTTAGAATGTTAGCCATAAATAAACTTATGGAAAAGTAAAAAGAGACATATGGAGAAAAAGATTTTAATAAGAAAGGCTACTATATTTTTATTAGAAAGGAGTAGTTTAATGATGAGCAACATTGTAAGTATATGTAGCCAAGTATAGTACTCACACCATTTGGAAAATCAGTGTTTCTTTTTTTAAGAAGTCAATTTTATTGAGGTATAATTTATGTACAGTAAAAAATAATTTAGTGTAAAGTTTTGACAAACGCGTACTATTGTGGATCATAAACTAAGTCAAGATTTAGAAAATTCTTTTTATCCTGAGAAGTTGTGTTTCTTTCTATTTGTAGTCAACCCCCCCACCGCCTTTGGTCCCTGACACTGATGTCTTATTATTTTACTTTTTCTAGTATGACACTAAGTGGATTCATACAATGGGTAGTCGTTGGTGTCTGGCTTCTTTCACACAGCACAATGCATTTGAGATTAATCTATGTCATTGCATATATCAGTAGCTAATTCTTTGTATTGATGAATTGTGTTCTTTTGTATAGCTGTGTCACAGTTTTCTGACACATCAACTGGTTGAAAAACATTTGGGTTGTTTCCAGTTTGGTGCGACTATGAATAAAACTGCTGTATAATTTCATGAACAGATTTTGTGTTAACATAAGTTTGTTTTTCTCTTGGTTGAATTTCTAGGAGTGGAATTTGTAGGTCATGTAAGAAAATACATAAAATTTATGAAAAACTTCCATACAGTTTTCTAAAATAGCTGTATCATTTTGTATTCCTACTAGCAATGTGTGAGTGTTCCAGTTGTTTCGTATCTTTACCAGCACTTGATATTATCCCTAATAAAAGGGACCTAAATATCATCAACCAGATGTTAGTGAATTTAATACAAAAGGATATAAAAAGTATAACGTTGTAACATGACCAAATGATGTTTGTATTAGAAATACTGGATTGTTTCAATATTAAAAATCACTCAATATAATTCACCATATCAAAATACTAAAGGAGAAAAACTATGTAGTCATCTAAATACATGCAGCAAAGGCATTTGACAGAATTCAACATGTATTCATGACAAAGAACTCTAAGAAAGAAAAAGTTTCCTCTAAAGGAAACTTCCTCAGTATGTAAAAATACATTTTAAAAAGTCCTACAGCCAATATATCATTATTAATGGTGAAAGGTTTCATGCTTTTTTTGGTTGATCAAGAACAAAACAAGAATGTCTGCTCTCCCTACTCCAATTCAATCTCATATCGGCGGTCCTAGCCAGTCCAATAACAGTACAATTAGGAGCTATTGTACTCCTAATTCTCCTAAGGCAAGAAAAGGAAATCAAACGCAGACATGTTGGAAAGAAAGAAATAAAATTATCTCTCTCTTCTGATAGCTTGATAGTATAAGTAGA
>NC_045444.1:27429697-27437843 GCF_002776525.5 Piliocolobus tephrosceles | reverse complement strand
TTCTTTCTTTCTTTTCTTTTCTTTTCTTTTCTTTCCTTCTTTCCTTTCTTTCTTTCTTTTTTGAGGCAGAGTCTCGCTCTGTCGCCCAGGCTGGAGTGCAGTGGCGCGATCTCGGCTCACTGCAAGCTCCGCCTCCGGGGTTCAAGCCATTATCCTGCCTCAGCCTCCCGAGGAGCTGGGACTACAGGCACCTGCCACTGCGGCCAGCTAATTTTTTGTATTTCTAGTAGAGATGGGTTTTCACCGTGTTAGCCAGGATGGTCTCAATCTCCTGACCTTGTGATCCGCCTGCCTTGGCCTCCCAAAGTGCTGCGATTATAGGCATGAGCCACTGCTCCCAGCAAAAGCTAGCAGTACTTATAAGTGAATTTAGGAAGGTTATAAGATACAAGAGCAATATACAAAAATCAATCTCATTTTCCTATTCAAATTGGTTTTTGGCTTTCAAAACCACACAAGGCTTCTCTATTGGAACAAACAAATACAGAGTATATCTGGTTCTTAGACTTTTACCCTTTCCACAGTTCTCCTTTCTCTACAAATCTCCATAGCAGAAGCACAAAGACACAGTTGAGGATACTCAGATTTGCCAATTATAATCCAGTAGTTAATATTGAAGCCTTCCACTTTCCTTTTATTGTAGAAAAAATAAAATGTGTTTAATTAAAAGTTGCCATCATAAGTGCCACTTATTTAAACCATTTGTTTTCTTCTTTCACATAAATATAAGTTAGTGATTATACAGTGGAAAAGTATCAGAATAATTCTTAGAATACTTTCATTGCCAGATGAAAGGCGCATTTTAGCTATCCCCTTTATAGAGGTTATGAGAAAATGCCATGCATCTCACTCCATCTTCTCCAAAACAATAATATGGTGGCTCACTTAGAATTTTGATTTGCAAGTATTGGTGAATTGCATTTACTGTAGTTGTCATATAAATTTAATCTTCTTTGTCTCTGAAGCCACCTCAAAATTCTGTTATTTCTCTCTCCTTGGAATTCATATTTTAATATGAATGGACTATTAGGTACAGTCAAAACTGATTCCACAGTGTGAAACCTTTATCTACCCTTTTCCCAAAGGCAAACATTATGTTGATTCTCATATATCGACCTTGGACTCTATCAGTTCCAAGAATAGAAAGAACTATATATGGAGAAGGCCAAGTAAATTTCTGTTCTATCCCTCCTAAAGGCACATAAGCACACTGGTTGTGAAGAAAAATATATCTTTTCCATTTTTTGGACATGCTAACACTGACCATCTTTACTACTGCCATCATTAGGATTGAGTGATACTTCATCTTAAGGGCTTGTTCTTTCACATCTCTTGTACGGGGTTGTGATTATGAAACACATTTTGACACATGGAAAAGAATCACCTAAAATCTTTTTTTTTTTTTTTTTAATTTTTATTTTTTATTTTTTTAAGACGGAGTCTCGCTCTGTCGCCCAGGCTGGAGTGCAGTAGTGCAGTGGCAGGATCTCAGCTCACTGCAAGCTCCGCCTTCCGGGTTCATGCTATTCTCCTGCCTCAGCCTCCGGAGTAGCTGGGACTACAGGCGCCCACCACCTCGCCCGGCTAGTTTGTTTGTATTTTTTAGTAGAGACGGGGTTTCACCGTGTTAGCCAGGAGCCTAAAATATTTTTACAGTTTCCTTTCCAAGCCAGTGCAGTGATCATATAGCTATACGTTAAGTTCTGCTTCTTGCTATCATACGTTTCTCACAGATGGTCACAGATGTTAGCCAGGATATGCAACTACTAATCGCTGCAACAGATACACTCTGAGACTGAGCAACTTAGTTATTTCTTGCTGACATGAAGTCTGATGACTCTTAGCAGACAAGCTTCTCCATCTGATGATTCTGTTTCATGATATTGCCATCTCTGCACATGGTTTCCAGGATCATCACTGTAGGGGAAAAAGGGAATATGGAAATGCAGACAGATCAGTTTGAGCCAAAAGTTATATGTGTCATTTGGCAGACTAGTCATATGTCTCTGCCGAGAAGCATAGGGACTGAGAAAGGTTGTTTTCCTGTGAAGTTAGGAGGGAGAAGTAAATCAGAAATAGGTGATGACTAGAAGTTTCTAGTATGCCAGAGAATTCTTCACCTATTTGATCTCTAAAGGGGTTATATCTATCCACATGTCGGTAACTTGACTATCTGCATATATCTCCAAATTCATATGTAGGACTTGAGGAAAACCAAAGGTAGTATACAGTCCATAAAAGAAATTGGACAAGAATGAAGAAAATATTAACTGTTATGGGTGTCAAACAAAAAGTGGTATAAATGACCATTTTGGAGTGTCATGTCATTAATATACATTTTATAAATTACAATGTTCTATTTAAGAGAAGGGAGGGGGCATTACTTATTAAATAATGCACATGTCTTCATTACTTAAGTTGAAGAAGGAAAAGGGGTGACAAATTGAACAATCAAGGATTCAGTTCCCTGGGGTAAGGAAAACATATTTCTGGCTTTTGTTGTCTCTAGAAGTCAGACTAGATTCTAGAGTGGTTAGATACAGGCTTTTGAAGATTAATCAAAGATAACATTTTCAAAAACTCCACTTCTTATATGGAAATGTTATTGGTTATGCTTGGATATATAATATTCTTATTGGAATAACTAAGTTAAGTAATTTGTAACTAGTGTTGTAGAGCTAGGACCAGGACCCAAATATATTCACACAAATTTTCAGTAAAATATCTACTCCACAGTAAACAGAAATGTGATGTTTCTCATCTATCCTATGCAGAGAAAACTTCAAAGTATATATGCACACCATATATAGGTTTGACCTGATTACTATATGAATACTAAATGTCTAGCCCATATTTATCTGAAAGTCTTCTTTCCACCACCAGTATATGTAATTATTTCCACTTTGGGGGAAAAATGGTAGCAGATAAAATTAGTTATATTGTTACCTGTTGCAGTTTCATTTTACCTTGTATATCTGTCAAGGATAGTTTTTGTAATTTCTTACCTGTAAAACCACACATAATCATCACTTTGAAAGTACCAACAAATGTGATCACTTAAAAAACTAGAACTAAATAGATTGATTTTATCACAGTAATTGTGTTGACTCTATATTAAGAGTCCTAGTAGGTAATTTTCAAGAGATTGACTTTTTAAACAAGCCCATTAATGAAATGCCAAAAGAGTAAATACTTGTCTAATATATCCTCAGAAAAATAGCATTGAAGATAATTTACAGATATTTAATCAATATATATGTAATTACTATCTTATTGGTAATTGATATTTTATTAGTAATTAAATGTTTTTCATTTTAATACCAAATCTAATTCTGAGGGGATACCAACAGTATCTGCTATATAATAATATAATATTTAATCAAATTTATCACATTATTTCAATGTGAAAAATGAGATATTTTCTTAGGTATGCTGGAGAATTTATATTGCTTAATACGCTGCTGAAAGTTTCAAATAACACAATATTCCTTGACTAAGTAAAATCATAAAGAGATAACACTAAATAAAAAAATTTTGAGAAGCGAAAAATAATGAGATACAAGCAGTAGTTGTAGTTATGTTAGGAATAGATCTGGGTATATTAGGAAGAGATTCAGCTTGGGAAACTGATCATTTAAATATGCAGTCAAGGAAATTTTCAATGTTATGAGAGAGACTGGGTTCATCTATTTTGACTGTAAGATCTTTGGATAAGTAAGATATTTGATGAAGATTATATTACTATTGAATTATTTCTTCTTTTTACCTTGGTTCTACCCAGTAAGCCCATAAATGAACTCCTCCCTCTCTGATCTTCTTTTTGAGTAATAGCTCAAGTCACAGAGCTGCCTACTTTAAAGAAAATGTACTCATACTTTGTGCACTTAAGAGCAGGAGAGTGCTAATTGGTGGCTGGGGATAAGGTAAATTATCTGTGCAGCAGGGCCTGACTGTATCTCTCAGCCATTTGCTACCATACCATGTTTTGCTTTGCACAAATCCTAACACATAAGCAATGCCCAGTGAATATTGGTTGAATGTCTAAGTGAATGAATGAATGGATGAAGAATTGAACTAAGCTACATGTCTATTTCTCCACAGGATTAACATTCTCTGATTCTATGATTGTTTGAGAAAGAACACTGACTTCTGAACATTTATTCTTACCTAGTTCTCATCTTCTCCTGTTTGCATCCTCCCTGAAAGAGAAAGTATCCCCAGCTCTTCTCAGAAAGGCTTTTCTAACACAGTGCCTTATATAGAGTAAACATACAATAGAATTTGTTGTTCTGAATTCAAATGTAGGGGAAAAAAAGCTTCTGTGAAAAGCTGACAGTGCAATTACTTTACCTAGATCACGCATTCCTCATTGACCATATGCTCAATGATCATGAGCATATGTTATGTTTGTTTTTAGTAATTTTATTTGCTAACTATTGCACAAGGGTGAGTTTCACACAAACCCTATATGATCAGCATCTAAAACACTCTAGTTCTCCCTTTTTGTCTTTTTCTTAAATGAGTGTTTGTTACCCCAGTTACAGAGCTGAAAAAAATTTAAAGCAATATTCCAACCAAAAAAAAAAAAAAAAAAAAAAAAAAAAAAGGACATGCAAAGAAATATGTTACAAACCAAAACAATTGAACTTTGCAAGGATAAAAATGATTAAATGCTAGTCTTAGATAATGGAGGTTAAATGAGTAGAGGATAATGTAATTTTGTCAAAAACGTGCGTAAGCAGGAAGGGGGCAAAGTTTTATTAATTGGAAATGAATCTGTGCTAAAATCCATTACTATTACTTAGAATATGAGTGAATTCAGTCTAAAATTCTATCCTCTAGAAAATTTGAAGACTTTTTTTTTTTTTTTTTTTTTTTTGAGGCGGAGTCTCGCTCTGTCGCCCGGACTGGAGTGCAGTGGCCGGATCTCGGCTCACTGCAAGCTCCGCCTCCCGGGTTTACGCCATTCTCCTGCCTCAGCCTCCCGAATGGCTGGGACTACAGGCACCCGCCACCTCGCCCGGCTAGTTTTTGTATTTTTAGTAGAGACGGGGTTTCACCGTGTTAGCCAGGATGGTCTCGATCTCCTGACCTCGTGATCCGCCCGTCTCGGCCTCCCAAAGTGCTGGGATTACAGGCTTGAGCCACCGCGCCGGGCCTTGAAGACACTTTTAAGAGATATACTTCAAAAAAAAAACAATCTGTACCTATGATATTAAAAGCATCTTTCAATAATGCCTGGCAAGTCCATTATGTTGGTAAAGAAGCCGGTCGGAATGGGGCACTGGTTCTGGAACTCACTGCAGCATTTCTCTAGCTGAACAATTCCATATTTAAATATCAAAAGACAAGCCAAAAGCTACAATTAGGCAATATTCCTAAGTCTTAAGTTGTTTTTTGTATGATAAAATAGGTCAGAGACCAACTTCCAACAAACAAGATTATGAAAGTGAAAGAAAAATAGTTGCTCAGAGAGAAAAAAAAGAGAACATTTTATTTTATGAGATATATGGGAAAATGCTTTAAGAAATCAGATGAAGAAGAGGGTCATTAACATCATCATCATCATCATCATCATCATCATCATCATCATCATCATCTTTGTCCTCATGATCTCACTGAAAGCAACTTACTTGTTGTGAAGAATGGTTTCCCTGGCTCTCTGAGATAATTTTTTCTTGGAAAATGTACATACGTGTCTTTTATCTATGTCTGTGTAACTCCAAAGAGTCTTCCTAAATTTGGAATAAAGCCAGCTAGTACTATTTGTAATCTGCAAGAAGGGAAATTTAAATCAAATAATTTATTAAAATCAAATGACATACTCCTTTGCCAAAATTCAAACAAATGCTGCTTTCCATTTTTGTTTTCTGATTTTTAATGCTGCTTTGTTGACCAAACCTGGGAAGAGAATGAAAGAATTGTGTGACTTTCACTAGTAGCTAGAGTGCTCCTTTATTTTTGCACTGGGTTTCAATTTTGGCCACAGAAGATGCTAAGTCATAGAGACTGCCACAAAAAATCCAGTTGGCTGAGTAAAAAGCAAAAGTAGTTAACTAAGTATATAGTGGAGAAACATATTTAATGGAATTTCTTCAAATTTGGTTTTTTTGCAAAAATAGGGTTTAATAATTTTGATATCATTTTATCTATAACATCATGCCTAATTGGCCTGTTTTACAGGTTTGTTTTAATCCCTGTGCATCTAGTTACCGTACCTTGTCTCAAAGATAAGGAGTCTTTAAAAATATAATGCTCACTGGGTACAGGGCTTACCTCCCAATGGCTTGTGGATGAAGACCTGAGCATTGGAATTTGAGTTCTAGGAAAAATGGAGAAGTAGGCAGAAATTGATTTTCAATATTATTTACTTCCCTCTATACGAGTGCCGCATTCTCCTCTCTGGTTCTCTATTCTCTTATGTTCTCCACATCCTACCTTCATACCTACATCCAATTTCCTCATTCTTGCCTGTCCTTCCACAGAGGCTTGCAATTGAAAATAATAAATTTGAATTGCTAACTACCTCATCTTCTCAATTCAAAATTCCTATTACCTAAATAAATATCCTACTAATGTTGAACAAAATGACTTGAGTATCTGAAAAAGTAATCCACGGTAAGGTAAAATGACTAATGGAGGCAAAGTCTAGGAATATTTCATTTTGCAGTGGTATTGTTCTTTGCTAATTCAAATCAATCTGTAATCTAGTTCACAGAATGATAAAACAATTGCATTACAAGGCTCATCTAAAGAACGCTGTTGCTCCCCCAGGGTGAATGTAGTAGGTAGCTCATAAAGCCTTGGGAAAGAGGGCTGTGTGTAGTTATTTGAAGTCCAGTTCAGTGATGCCATGCGATAGATTAAAATAGACCATGGTGGGAGAATTTACACCCTCAAGATTCAGAAATGCTAAAAATCGCTCATTTTTTTTTTTCCTGGACAGTTGGTTGAAAAGCATTTATCAGGACATCACTGATTGAATTAAATAATAGAATCCATTTTTATATTGTTGGGGGAGTATCGTAGTATTGGTGAAGAATCAGAGTGTCATAAAATCCCAAAGGGAAATAGCTCTCACCCATCCAAAAACATTTTCTGTCTACACAAAATTTCATTTAAAAAAAATCATGCTGCCAAAAAAAAATGTTTAAAAGCTACTACTTTTTAACATCTCCAAAAAGTGGTTCCCTATCTCCATTGACATTTTCCTGTAATTGACACTTTTGGATAAATGACTTTTAAAACATTCTTCTGTCTTTTTATATTGTCTCAAAGTGTTAGTATTTATATGATTTATTAATAGGTTTTCATTACACTGCATTTGGAAATCCACTTGTTCTTTTGTTTATATGCAAACTATCTAGTATGGGGAAGAGAGATTAATTCTAGGTTTATAATCTTTAATTTATAGAAATATTGTGAAGCATGACCAAAGACAGTGACTTGGGAAAAGAAATACCAGGAGGGACATAATAGAAATTTTAAATGATAGAAATAGGAATAGTATAAAATAATCAATTTAGGTAAATAATGGACTGTAACAAGTGGTAGCAATGTAGCATAGTGAAAAGATCAGTGACCTTTGGAATCAGACACATCTGGTTTGAAAAATAAATATCTTTATATACTAGTGTGCGATTGTAATCAAGTTATTTAACTTCCCTGAGGTTCAATCTCCTATCTGTGGAATGGAAACAATGCCTAGAACAGTAGGTTGTTTCTAGGACAAAATAAAAGGATATATGAAAAGTATGTAGTATTGGCTGTAATAATGTAATAATCGTTTAAAATGTTTTAAAAGAGGCAAATCCGGCCGGGCGCGGTGGCTCAAGCCTGTAATCCCAGCACTTTGGGAGGCCGAGACGGGCGGATCACGAGGTCAGGAGATCGAGACCATCCTGGCTAACCCGGTGAAACCCCGTCTCTACTAAAAAATACAAAAAACTAGCCGGGCGAGGTGGCGGGCGCCTGTAGTCCCAGCTACTCGGGAGGCTGAGGCAGGAGAATGGCGTAAACCTGGGAGGCGGAGCTTGCAGTGAGCTGAGATCCGGCCACTGCACTCCAGCCTGGGAGACAGAGCCAGACTCCGTCTCAAAAAATAAATAAATAAATAAATAAATAAATAAATAAATAAATAAATAAA
>NC_045444.1:27408622-27429687 GCF_002776525.5 Piliocolobus tephrosceles | reverse complement strand
AAATAAATAAATAAATAAATAAATAAATAAATAAATAAATAAATAAATAAAAGAGGCAAAACCCCATCTTTACTAAAAATACAAAAATTAGCTGGGCATAGTAGTGAGCGCCTGTAATCCCAGCTACTTGGGAGGCTGAGGCAGCAGAATCGCTTGAACCTGGGGCAGAGGTTGCAGTGAGCAGAGATCGCGCCACTTCACGCCAACCTGGGCATAAGAGTGAAACCCTGTCTTAAAAAAAATAAATAAATAACTAAAATAATTTTACTTTGAACATATCTGTCTATAATCATATTACATTTTGATACTGCAGTATATCTTATTTAAAAGTCTTTCTGGAGGGAAATCATTTGAAGGTAGTTAGTCTGAAGCAACAACACCATCTGACTCAGAGACTAACACATAATAGGAAAGCATTTCATGAAGACAGGGAATTTTAGAACCAGAAGGATTCTTAGAAAACAACTAATCCAGTCATTTGACATCTGAAGACCCAGAAAGTTAAGGAATTAATCCACATTAATACAAATCTAGGCTAAATGATTTGGCCTTCAACATGCTATATAACCTCTCTGAATTCAATTTTCTCTTTAGTAAAAGTGGGAATAAATCCCACAGCACTGGCTTATTTCTCAGATTAAATGAGATAATATAAATGGTCAAGTAGACCAGAGCCCTGGGAACCTGGACTACTGAGGTATAGTAAGACATAAAGTCTATGAAATCTTTTTCCCTACCTGTCCACCCACCCTTAGTGATTCTATACATCCTGGGACTTGTGCTTAGTAATTTACTTCTAAAGCATTAAGCAGCAAAAGCGTTCTTATAAGTGATGATGTGGTTGCTGTATAAATATAGCTCCTATCTCTCTGTATACTGCTTTTCTATGCTGCAGGGGGAAAAAAAAAGTATCTGTCTTCACTGGCTCAAAGGCTGCTAGAGCAAGGAAAAGAAGTTCCAAGTGTGTAGGAGGCAAAATAATGTGCGTCTGCATTTTCTGCCCCATTACATTTTGTAGTTCATGGTCATACCATACATTTGTTTTGAAACGTATTACACACACCATGGTGGAAAATGCAGTAAGCTCTTTGGTGTTCTGAGATAGGAAATGACTGTGACTTACCACAAAGTCCTGAATAAATACAGTTAGTTTCCGCTTTGCCTGTGAAGCACTACTCCCAGCAATTCAACTGCTGTCTGCCTATCTCTGAACTGCAGGCAGTGGAGTGACAGAGCAGATACACTGTCTAGAAGGAGGAGAGTCTACCATAAATAGGACTATTTTGAGTGCAAAGATTTCAAAAGCATATCTGCAGCTTGCCTGACCCTTCAAAAATCTCTGAAAATCCTCAAAACTTCTAAGAAAGTTCATGAACATGCTGAGATCATATGTCTAAGAATTTAGGAATCACATTTAATCTAATGTATGGAAAATGGATGCAGGTGGATCAAATGCAGCCTAATCACCTATTCTTATTCATCCTAGTGGGATTTCTGCTTAATATTCTCTTTAGAATACCTTAACAATATTAATATTAATAACAACAAACTTAAATACAAAATGAAAACATAATAGGTCCCAACTCTCCCAATGCTGTTTGTTTTTCCAAAATGATCTCACTTCTTCTGACTCTACCACAACTGATTTGTATTCAGCTTACTTATCATTGCATGTAACTGTGTAGTTGAATGTGTTATATCTATACAAATAGAATACATAAATTTACATACATTTTATTTTTCGTGTGTGTTCTATGAATAGATTTAAATTTTGTTCACTGGAAATTTTGAATATTTATTAAAAAAACAATTACATCAGAAAAGTAAATGAACTTCCATTTTTGAATATCAAATCTTTAGCCTCAATAGTCAAGCACTGTGTTCCAAGAATAACCCAGTAAGATTATGGAAGGTTCTAATTGTCCTTCAGAACTCATGCTTACCTGTTTTTAAAAGTCATCTTGGCTGGGAGCAGTGGCTCAAGCCTGTAATGCCAGCAATTCAGGAGGCCGAGGCGGGTGGATCACCTGAGGTCAGGAGTTTGAGACTAGCCTGGTCAACATGGTGAAACTCCATCTCTACTAAAACACAAAGTTAGCTGAGTGTGGTGGCCCCCACCTGTAGTCCCATCTACTCGGGAGGCTGAGACAGGAGAATCTCTTGAACTCGGGAGGCAGAAGCTGCAGTGAGCCGAGATTGCGCCACCATACTCCAGTCTGGGTGAAACAGAGTGAGATTCCATCTCTAAATAAATAAATAAATAAATAAATAAATAAATAAATAAATAAATAAAAGTCATTTGCAGATTCACCTTTTATAAATTGGACCAAACTCTCTTTGTTCTACTCTAATTTCCTACTTCATATTTTGGCATAACATATTTAATAGCTTCTCTATCTGCTACTTGAAGTTGGATTTTCTTTATTCATTTTAAAATTACCTTGCCCACATGTCAAAAGGTGCCCCTCATCCTAGTAGTTCAGGATTTAATGAACAAATCCATGTTCACCATACCTGTACTGTTTGTGATTAAATAAATGTCAATCATGTCTTACAGCCTTTGCTACTCCAAAGTCTTTTTGTCAGCTTTCACTCTTGTTGTCATAGCAGTCCTAACCACCGCCCCCACTTTATTTATCAGAAAAGTTAAACTTCTCTGAATAGTTTGAACTCCACTGTTGGTTTTAGAGGTGACAAAAATTGTGTTCAATAACCCATGCAAAAACAATATAGTTAGATTCTTAACAGAACCCCAAATAATTGTACTGATAATACGTAATAAAAAAAATGTGGTGGTATCTGGCACAAAGTAAATAGCCAGTAAATGGAAGCTGTTATAATCTATCATTAGTTATCATTGATTAGGTCTTATTGTTCTCCAGATATTTCATACACAGCATTTCATTTAATCAGGCACTTCAAGTACAGCATCCCATTTAATCTTCTTATAATCCCTCTAGATACTGTTTAAAGAGATGATGCTTAAATCACATAGCTAGTAAGCATCAAATTTTGAACATGATCTTCCTGATGCCCAAAGTTCAAACAGTGCTCTTTTTTAGGAAGCCGTCATCACTATGGCAATACTGATACCACTAATGAGTCAATCAATCAGGTATTACTGATCACCTGTCATGTTTTGTGTAATCCAGTAAAAAGGGTGATATTTCCTCTACTCTTCAGGAACATAGAGCTTAATGGGTCCATGGAATACCATATACAAAACAATATCATATTAATATAAACTCTGCATGATATGAAGCATCTATGATATGGACTCAAAGTATTGTAGCACTTAACAAGACTATATGGAGTGGCTCTCGCCAAAATGCCTCATGCAATATGGACTTAAGGGAGAAAAACAAGTTAATTGCCCATCTTCATATTTTTCCTTTCCAGTGTTCTTTCAGTCAATAACTCTTTGGAAGCAAAGAACACTGACATATAACCTTAACGGTTTCCTTTCCTGAGAACTAAAAATTTTGGAATCAAGACAGCAAACCTTAGATAGCAAATGAGGAAAAAAGAAAAAAAAAAAAAAACAGGAAAACTTGATGAATACATTCATAAATACAGATTTCAAAATCTCAATTCTATATTAAAATATTTGTGCAGTTTTTAAAGAGTTTTTAGAATAATTTAAAGGACAATTATGTAATTAGGAAAAATAACAATGAGTCCTTTTGAGAGTCCTTCATTTTTCTAACAGCTTCTGTCTATCTTTAATGCTAATATCATTAGTTGACATGGGTTCACTCCACTCTGCCACCATGTAATAACCCTCAAGTGAACCTATATTTCAATCTGTGAGGCAATGATTTCTGTGTTAGCTGGTATTTAGCAAAAGGAGTGTTAAAGATTTTTTTACAAAGATATAATCATGACTCTTATGCTGATGATCAATGAATACATGTCAAAAGATTTTATTTAACTAATTAGTTACTGAGATACCAGTAAGAAGTTACAACTGGTTCAGGGGAAATTCAAAGAACCACACATATATGTGAAAATAAGGAAAGCTGAAGTAAATTTACAAATGTATGCAAAATAAGCCTTTCTACAGGGCAAAAATCAATTGCCTTCCACACAACTAATTTGCATGTCTGTGAACAAGGATCATTTGCATTATTATTAATTTTCTAAAATTCACAGAGCTGTGAAAAAACTCAAAGACAATAAAAGGTTGAGATAACCCACAAGTATGTGCTAGGCACAACACTCAGGAATCTTCTTTCGGTCCATTGCAATGTATTTACATTTATCTTCTGCAGGAGTGATGGAGAAAGACTCCTACATGTTATGTGATTTTCAGCATAGGACAGATATTAAGACTGTCATTCAGGTGTCAAAAAGCTAACACAAACCAAAATGAGACTTGTTTCTGAACACTTTTTTTCCATTAGAATCAGGTTAATTTTTGAGGGATAGAAGAATTGGAAAAGAAAATGTATCTTAATGATGTGGTATGAGTAGGTTGGCTTCCATAAAGAGAATGGAAGAGAATCAATGTACTTGAGTTGCCATGGCTGCAGCTAAAACTAAGTCAAGGTAGCAGTGAGGATCAGAATACTCCCCTGGTTCTCTCTGAGAAGATTCTTCTGGTTTTATCAGGAACATTTTCTTTGGAAGATCTATGAAAGGTTACTGCCTGGTGGCAGAGGTTGGATGGACTAAGTCTACATATTTTAAGTAAGGTAGCATTTGAAGGGATGGTGTTTCTAAAAGTTCTGTATTGTAAACAGCTGAATACTTTCCAGTTATCCTGAAGAAAAAAATGTGTAATTTACTATATATTACTATAATATATTTATTATGTATTGTTTGCATGTTGATTTCCTTCAGATCTCATGTTGTAATGTAATTCCCAATGTTGGAGGTGGAGTATGGTAGGAGGTGATTGAATCATGGAAGCACATCCCTAATGAATGGCTTAGCACCATCCCCATGGTGATTGAGTAAGGTCTCAGTTAGTTCACATGAGATCTGGCGATTTAAAAGGGTCTAGGACCTCCCCTGTCTCTCACCATGTAATATGCTAGTTCCTCTTCACCTTCTATCATGATTCTAAGTTTCTTGAGGGCCTCACCAGAAGCAGATGCCAATACCATGCTTCCTATATAGCCTGCAGAAACATGAGCCAAAATAACCTTTTGTCCTTGTAAATTACCCAGCCTCAGGTACTTATTTATAGCAATCAAAAACAGCTTGAAACATCCAGCTATCTTTTTGTACTCAAAATTAGCTCTTTCATCCTCATGAGCAAAGATTTATACTAAACTCTTAGAATGTGATTTTGATTGTGATTTCTGCCAAAGTGGTGAAAATATTGTAAGTTCTTAGAAAAAAGAGATGCATGATAAAATTGATATGTCGCCTATCATGAGTTGTTGTTATTGTTTTTGTTTTAACTTCTGTGTTTCGGGCACATTTTTGAGAAAAGCAAAAGGCATAGAGTTCTGGACATAAACACTCATACCTGCATTTTTATTTTTCACTTTTGATTTAAGGCAGCAAAGTTTAAGCTGCTTCCACCTGATTTGTTTTGTTTTTCAATATTCTTTGTTTCTACTTGAGTGCACACGCATAACCCACCATCATGCTTTTGTATTTCAAGTACTTGGCAAAAATCTTTTTCCTTTGTAGATGTAGGGTATGTGTTGTTTTGTTTTCCTCAAGACTTCAGTCCAGAGAAGAGTTTAAAGTCTTGCAGTTAAACACACTCTGGCTGATAACTTGAGCAGACCTGTGCTTTGGGAGTTAGCAGAGGCAGAAGACTAAGGGCAATGCCAAGAAACCTTCTAAAAGAGGTGCCATGTCTTGAGTTTATACCAGCTTGCGCCAGGTTCTCTCATTCCACAGATGTCCTTAGATATTCACCTTGTCCTCTGATCCTTTGCTACTTTGTAATGATAAATAAACTTCCTCATTTGGGTTCCCTGAAGCTTTAAGATTCTTGACTTTTCTTGCAGGAAACCATACTTGACCTTGCTTCTGCTCCTGCAGCATTTGGCATTGCGATTGGATACGTTTCGATGGGCTAAGCAAACCTAGGGCAGGAAGGGTTCAATGATATATTCCCCACAATTTTAAATTTCATTGACAAGTTACATTTTAAAAAATTGAAAGAAACTTTGGTACAGATAGAAAGGATTGTCTACTTTTAATTGTGTCAAATTAGGACATAAAATCAACCCTAAATTATGCAATCTCCATAATGTCATAATATGAAGGACAGTTAAACACATAGAAGAAGAAATCATCTAACCTCACAACTAGAAAATAACTGAAGATATTTAGTCTTTTAAATTAAATACACATTTACCTGGGAAAAAATATTACTATTTCTTAATATATTCATTTAATATATTACCCCCAGCCAGTTAGCATTTGTATATCAATAGTTGCTTTTCAAGGCATTTGCATCAAAGATGTCTTTTAACAAAAGAGGAGAAAGGGTAGTACGAGGAGACAGGAGAACTGCAGGCTCCCCTAAGTCAAGCTAGTAAGGCCAGCCCTGACAGGTAGAAATAACTGAGAAACCTTCTTGACGTTTTGCACCTAAGAACATGCAGGGGCAGAAAAAGAGTGGATGAATATGCCCAGGGAGTCCAGGAGCCCAGTGTGAAGCAGCAGAATGCCACCAAACATTCCTAGGTACCTTGTCATTCTTCTCTGAACCCCAGGATTATGCGTGTTCCAGATTGAGAAATGGGATTATTCAAATAAATTACATGAGTAGCTTGTTTGTGCTGTGCAAATTTAAAAGACAAAAATCCCTCTGCAGTAGTGATTCTCAAACTTTAGCATGCAGTGTAATCAAGTGGAGGTCTTCTTAATCCACCAGTGCTAGACCCCACCCCAGAGTTACTGAGGGGCCTTGGGAAGGGCCTGGGAATTTGCATTTTTAACAAATTCTGTGTGATGCTGATGCTGTGGATCAGGGCATGCCACACTTTGGGAATACTCTCATTTTATCGAATATTTTATTCTGGTATAAGCCTAGAATTTTGTATATTCTTAGACACAAGTTGGTGAAACTATATTTGTTTTAGTGGAGAAATAGGAACAAATTAAGATTGATAGTTTTCCTAGTCAGTTTGGGATGCTATAACAGGATACCATAGGTTGAGTGGCTTAAACAAAAGAAATGTGTTTCTCACAGTTTTGGAAGCTGAGATGTCCAAGATCAGGGTGCAGGCAGATTCAGCGTTGAGTGAAAGCCCTCTTCCCGGTTTGCTGACAGCTGTCTTCATTATATCCTCACGTGGTAGAAAGAGAGATCATTAGTCGGGCGCGGTGGCTCACACCCGTAATCCCAGCACTTTAGGAGGCCGAGTCCGGCGGATCACGAGGTCAGGAGTTTGAGACAAGCTGACCAACACGGTGAAACCCTGTCTCTACTACAAATACAAAAATTAGCCGGCATGGTGGCAGGCGCCTACAATCCCAGCTACTTGGGAGGCTGAGGCAGGAGAATCCCTTGAAATCGGAAGGCAGAGGTTACAGTGAGCCGAGATGGCGCCACTGCACTCCAGCCTGGGCAACAAGAGCAAAACTTCGTCTAAAAAGAAACAAAAAAACAAAAAAAAAATCATCTTTCTCATGTTTCTTGATATAAGAACACAAATTCCTTTCATAAGGGCTCCGCACTTATCACCTAATTATCTTCCACAGTCCCCACTTTCAAACACCATTGCATTGGGGATTAGGACTTCAACATATGACTGATGAGGGGACACAAACATTCACTCCATAGCAACAGGGAATAAACTCAATTTCTTAAAAAAAAAAAAAAAAAAAAAAAAAAGTCCTAGAAATATGCCCCTTCTAAAGTAAACAATGTTTCTATTTCCAGTTGTTTTCTGATTGTTTCTAATGCAGTTTTAGTTCACTAAGTGGGTTAGACTTCTCTTACATTTACGAATAAGAGTTTCATGCATGGTTGAAATCCCCACTGGAAAAGACTATTAACAGATGAACAGACCAAGTGATTTGGGTAGATTTAATACATATAAAAGCCCATTAAATTTATGTAAAATTCTAAGAACATCATCATTTTCCAGTCAAGCCCTGGCACTTCGGGGCAGTTAGGAACCTGATTTTTAGCTAATTAATAATAATCAAAACACTTAAGGTTTTAAAGAATGAATGACCAGTTGAGAGTTACTTCTTATTTGCTCCTAAATCCATTATATTTCCTGATCAGTCAATAACACTTAGAACATCTAGTTATAATTGGTAATACAATTGTTTAAAAAAAGATAATTAAAAAGACTAAGACTATATATGATCTTTTGAGGAGATAACAATTGAATTATTTTAACAAAGTACACTAGGATAATAATAGAAGACTAGAAGTCAATCCAGTGGTTCAATGCATTATTCAGAATTTCATTCTGTTTATAATTAAGCAACAGTGACCTGCAGGTTAGTCTTCCTTAGCTGTTAACAACCAGCTGGAGAAGCTGAGGGCTATTTTTCCAATTATAATCTGTGAAGATTGAAAAACATTAAGATAAATAAAGTGTCCACCTTATTAACAGGCAACTCGTTTCCACACTTGAATACATATCAATAGGGGTTCCAAGTTCAATCTCCCTCACCTACCTCTTCTAACTCTTTAAAGACAGTGCCTGTAGGGAGGTGGCGCCTCACTGCACTTTCTACTGGGCACTGCAGTCTACCTTCAAGAGGCTGGGGGAGGGTGATGGTTGTTGAAATAATAGCACAATACTAAAAGCTTTCAAATCCTTTTGGAAGAAAACATGTTCAGAGAAAGACAAAATGCATTTCTGGCAATAAAAAAAAGAACACACTTCTCTATATTTATAGCTGTGGCAGTCAGTTATGATGCTGTTTGTAGCCAGCAGTCTAGGTATTAGTGAAATGGCTCATCAGGGTGTGACCTTCAGTAGATCAAAATTAGTTCACAATTATTAAATACTCATGGTGAGCATGGCATTTGTCAAACAGAAGAAATATTCTCATGTCTTAGCTTTGATGTGATATAATGTCCAATTCTCTTAGATTAACCATTGAAGTAAGAATAATGATATTTATTGTGTAAAGATCTGACAGATTTTTAGAAATGAGGATTTAAAATCAGATTAAGAAGATCCATAAATAAGGGAAGTGCGTAAGAGAAAGCATAGATGCAAAATGCAAAAAGGCACATGTCCATATGCATAGAGCTATTGTGAAAAAAAGAAAGAAAAGTGGCCAGCATTTCTGGAAAATAAAACAAAATTGACATTGAAGTAGCAGGGAGCCAGAACCAATCAGAAATCAATTGAATCAGTATGATGTTTTAGGACTGGATTTCCTTTTTGTCCCCACTCCCATGCCATCCTTTAATAGGTCATACTACCTCTTTGTAAGTGGTCTGCAACAGAGAGGAATTGGATACATGTACTCTAAGGCATTTTGCCAATAAGTCTTTGGGTAACTTGAGATTCTTCAGTTAACCTATCTCAGCATTAGCTTCAGTGCTGGGCCATGAAAGGAATGAGACGAGGTAATTTTCAAAGTTACATCTAGCTCTAACAGTCCCTGTCGCAGTAACCCCCTTTGTGGTAGATCAACTTTAAGGCATAGAGTGAGAATTGACAGGCTGAAAGACAGCATCTCAGAAAGTTCAAAATGGGGCTCCAATGGAAAGGTCATTGGTAGGAAATGCCAATTACACAGCTATGAAAACATGTCTACTTTACCTTTCTAAGATTCAGTATAGAAGTTGACAGTGATCGTGGTTCTTCCAGCATCATTTCTAACGTCAATTCAGAGTCCAGTTGCCCTAACCATCCAGAATCACCTACTGTGGTAATCCACCTGGGGCCTGATGTCCCATGTAATGTGCCAACTTCCCTATTGCCCTAAATCTTTCCTCTGATTCAAGCCAACACCACACCTGTACCATTTCTTTAGAGCACTGTTCTCTGTCTGGTAAAAACTACAGAATCTTAGAAGCAAATATCGGTTGACGTTTTTCCTTCTCTGAGAAAACATATGCTAATTTTTATAAAGGGCTTTTAAAGTCTGTGTCTTAACTGTAAGGGATTACAGTGGCATTAATGTTGGGAATTGCAATTAGCGTTACAGAATAGTACAGAAATGGTATGCACAGTGGAGCAGACTGATACCCCTCTACTGCCCTTCAATTCATGAAGATTAAATGATCAACCACTCTGTTATATTTCATGTTAGGCATAACTCTTATCACATGAGACCTGCATTGCCCAGCAGAAACAAAGTGGATAAAATGTGGACACTAGAATAAGATGCTCTGGGTTTGGAATCTCATCTTCACCTATAAGGGTTGTGTGACTTTGAATTACAGATAGTTGTCATCTCTCATCTGTATAATATTTCATGGTTTCCTCATCTGCAAAATGGGAATAATAATTGTCTCTACCTCTTAGGATTTGGGAGAGAATTAAATGACTATAGATAGATAAATAGGAAGATAAATAGATAGGTACATATATACATATATATTAAATTAACACACATGTACATACACACACACACATATCTGTATCTCTTAATACAGTGATACCTACTATAACCCTAGTAATTATTAATGTAATTCTTACTACAGCCAAATATATATAATAGAAATGTTAGAATTAATTTTCAATTAAAATCAAACATTATGAAGGAGGCTTTCCTCTATGAAGTACTTGACTTCAAGGCTTTCCTCTTGAAGTACTCAACTTGCATTTTCCTCTGGGCAGACAAAGCCAACTGTTTGAGCATAGTCATAATTAATCATGGATAGTTTTCAGTGGATGCAAAGTGGTAACCATTCTTTAACAGAGAGCAATAATTTAAATTCTCCTCATTTCCGAACCATTGGGAAATCAGCTAATTAAAACATGGCCTAATACAAAGTAATGAAATAAAAAAAAATAACTCTTTGCAACTTATACTGAAAATGCCACTTTTAAAATAAATGAATGAAAAATAAATGAAATTCTAAGTTGCATATGTCAGTGATGAGAGATAACGAGATATAGTATTGAGAAATAAGAAAAAGCAGGCTCAAGAATGAAAAGAGCTGCCTGAAAAATCTCTCATTTGGATCCAAATATAAATACTAAGGAATAATTTCTAGAACAAAACAGTAACAACAAAACAGATCTATGTGATATGCCACTGAAGGCTAAAGTGCATGTAAAGAATATTAATATTCTTCATTATGTAGGAAGTTGTGAAACTTGTCATTGATACAATGCACACAATCTTTTTTTGAGGCTCCTTACATCCTGAGAATATTTAATTTGATATTTATTGGATTATTTACAACCAGCTTTAATAATATACGGGGATAAGCATCTCAAGAAGATCAGAAAGTTATATTATCCCCCAAATCCTTCTTTTTCAAGGTTTCCCGGCTTGTGGGTTATTGTCTTCTTCTGGTTTTGTGAATAGAATAACCAGCCATGCAAATCATTTCTGAACATGTGCCAGTTTGGGCCCCACAGAAAGTTAACAGATTAGCTTCTTTTGATTCAATGCAAATTGCCATGGAAGAGAAAAACGTGGCATGTTTGCATCCAGAGAGTGAAATTTCTGTTAAATTTTCTTACTCCTGTGGATTGAACTTGAAATAGGGGAAAACATGTTTTCTCAATTCTCTGGCTCCCATAGGCTATGGTTTTAATGTCTGACTTGCCTGTCCACATATTGAACTCACACTGTTATCCAAACATATTGCTCTCGGAATGTCATCATACAACTCTTTATTTTATATTTAGCAACCTGGGGGAAAAAGTGAGTGATAGAATAAAGCTATACAATTAAGAGCAGGATAGAAAGCACTGCAACTCCTGAGGGAAAGAAATGAACAGTCTATTCATCATATCTGTATAAGTCCTAAGAGAAGATAAAAATCTAAATTCACTTGAGGAGGGTTAAGGGACATAGATAATTTGACCCGAACCTATCCAACAACTTTAGTAATTACATGCTTTCTCCTGCTTGATTCAGAAGTGACTGCAGACAGAATTTGCAGGTTTTTGAATGGAAGTGCTTATGTAAGCTCTCTCTTAAAATAAAAATGGTGACTCATGCAACTTTGCTTAATACTTTAGCTCATTATACTTACCTTGTATAGCTTTCCTTCACCATCTAGCCAGATATTAAAGGATGAAGACATGGATCCCCCAGATTCCTGTGGTCAGTTCTCTCCCTGAGCCAAAAACTGGTGGGTTGTTTACTGTTGGGTGCATGACATTCTTTGTTCTATGAAGGCTTTTTGTCTGAAAGCTTTATTATTTCTATAGCCTATCTCTAGGAGATTTTCTGTCCATTATTTCCTTTTAGGTAAAGCCCAACTGAAAATAATAAAAAATTGTTCTGTTTTCTCTTTTTGTGTAAGACTTGTGCAAAGAGGTAAATTATTAATCAAACTGTATTTGAGGGGCTTATTTCCTTCCCCTCTCTATAAGGTTCAAACAACTGGGATAGGTCAGACAGCAGGATCAAACATAGCATTATATACAAGGCTATAAGGCTTCCTGTTGTCATGGTAGTTGCTATGTGGTTTAAAAAATTCTAGGAGAGAGATATAATGACTTTCCTACTATTGGAGAAAAAAAGACGGAGAGAAAGATGGGAAAGATATTCACACAGAGCCAAAAGGATTTTCTGTCCCATGATTGAAGCCTCTTGTAAGCATCGAAGTAAGTCTTCGTAAAGGTACTTTCCTCTGTACTATTGTGCATTAGTTTTGATTTGCCTGTCTCCATTTTCTGATGGAGAGAAGTATCTCTGCTCTTGAGGACTCTTGAAGAGAAACTGAAAGACTGCTATCATTTTTGCCATGAAGATGAGTTTTAAATGAAGTTCTCTAGAAAGCTAGTTCCTGCTTTCTGCTCTGATTCTTCTAAGCTAACCACTTCAAATGACTTTTAGTGATGAGGACATTAGCTGTAATAGGATATCAGCCTTGAAAATGGACCTGCACCCATTCAAAAGTAGTTTCTGTTACATAGTAGCTTGTTGTGTGACCAGAAAATCATTGGAGATTTCACACAATCTGGAACACGCAGATGATAGACTTTTGTATCCTCTCCATTGAAATTTGTATAATCAGTTTCACCCCAAACTGCTGATTATCCTAGGTTTTTCTTCTTTTTCTTATCTTCAAGTAGTCTGACCATGTTTAAGCTTCCTGAAAATCTATACTTCTCTAATATTTTCTTATTATTTCTTGACAATCCTTTCTATCATTAAAAAACAGCTCTAGCTAATTACCCATACTTTAATTTTGTGCTTACAAGTGTAAAAAAGAAATCAATAAGCAACTGAGGGCATGGTATAGAAATGGAGAGGAAACAAAAGCAATGGGGTGATTTTTTTATATGCTCCTTTTACAATAGATATTTGGCTCCCTGAAAATGGCATTAACTCGGCACATCATAAACTTGAATGTGCAATAGAATCATCTGGAAAGTGCTGGGCCCTAACCCCAGAGCTTCTGAGTGTTAAAGTCAGAGGTAGTGTTCAATAATTTGTATTTGTAACAAGTTCTGAGGAGATGCTATTGCTGAGAATCACTGAAATAAGGAGAAAAAGGAATCATCAGTTACAAATTTCACCTGAAGACAACATGCTGTATAAGCGACCTTTGCTCCCTTTGAAACTGAACAGCTTGGATGGTGCTGAAAAAGGGTTTATGTGAGTAGAAGATTTTTCTGGGCAAAATGGCAACTCTCCTGCCAAAATGCCAGATATATCCATTATTTCACTTTTAATTAGTTTCAAGGATGTGTTATGAAATTTAGCTAATTTTTTTTCCAGGTATCACTTAGAATTTTACCTGGTCTCTATTAGTATTGCTACTACCTACTGTCAGCAGGTTCCAGGTGCTTTGGAAGCCGGGATTGAGCAATCTGACCTCAATTAAGCTTGATAAATTGTTACTGAATTAAGTGGAGAAAGTTTGAGACAATACCTATAAGTTAAAAAAAACTAAGCTAGCTATTTGTGAATGAAAAACCTTTTATCTAAAACAATGTTAATATCTGAGAACATAAAAATATCCGGAAGACTATAATTCTGCTTTTAGCTCTATTTTTTAGAACTTGGATGATTTACTTTAAAAATATCTTAAATGTTTTCTCTTGTTCTTGTTAGGTTGATTATTAACCATTAACACTGTTTACAAATCTTAGCTTCTCTCAGGTTATACTAAATTATTTTTGCCACTTGTGAAGAAAAACCTACTTGTGAATTATTTCCCAGTTTGTTTGTTTGTTTGTATGAAATGGCAGCCTTGGCCTCATTCTCTCAGGCAGGACTCATGTCTTATTACTAAAGAGTTTTCCCAAGAAACTCATTTTATCACCGTCAATAGAATTTAGAAAGCTTGCAGCCAACTTCAATAATATTAGTTATCCTCTGGCACCAATTTAAAAATAATAGTATAGATAAAACAAACAGTATGGAAAAACAGAAAAGATCGGAAACAGATCTGATAAAATATTTTCTGTTATATATTTTTGTTCTTGATCTTGTTGAGTTATAAGTATGCACACTACTTTGTGTGTGAATTTGCTTTCACTTAAGTTCATTATAAGTTTCGGTGTCTATACATAGTTATAAACATTTTGGTTAAACAAACTATATTAGTAAGCTCAGGCTCCCATAAAAAAAAAAAAAAAAAAATTCATAGACTGAGTGTCCTAAATGTATCGTCTCACAGTTTTAGAAGCTGGAAGTCCAAAATCAGGATGTCAGCAGGGTTGGGTCCTGCCAAGCCCTCTCTTTTTGGCTTGTAGATGACTGTGTTCTTGCTGTGTCCTCATGTGACCTTTTCTCTCTGAGTAAGTGGGAGAGATCTTTGGTGTTTCTTCCTCTTGTTAAAGACATCTTGTCAGACGGGACCCCATTCCTATGACTTCATTTAACCAATAGGTCCTTAAAGTTCCTGTCTTTAATTACTGTCACATTAGAGGTTAGTGCTTCAACATACGAATTTTTGGATGACACATTCCGTCCAGAACACTAAGAACTTTTATCTTATTATAAAAGTGATACATGCTAGTGATAGAAAATTTTGAAACTTCTGAAAAAGTATGAAGAAGCAAATTGCAATAATCTGTATTATCATCACCCAGAAGTTACTATTGTTGATAGATTATTCTCTGTTCCTTCAGGATTATCAGGCATATTCACTTTTAGATAATCAAAATCATTTTGCCTAAATGTAGGTATTCCATCCTTTGGTTTTACCATTATATATTATATTTAATATTATACTTCTAGATTTTAAAACATTACTTTTGCAATTATATTTGATGTTGTAATGAACATCTTCTGCATCTGACTATTTCTTTAAGATATATTCTGAAATTGGTTGGGCAAAATTATGAAAACACTTTCTTACACCAGCAATATATACAATTGTACACCATACCGAAACCTGGCCATCATGTAGTAGTTTCATAACAAACAAACAAAACATAAACAAAAAACTTACCATCACTAACCGTCATTAAGGCTACATTAATTTAATTGAGATAGAGGTACTTGTTTTCTGGTTTTTGAGGGTTTTGTTTTGTTTATTCTTTGAAAGTTTTATACTATCGGGAGCATTCAGCCTGAGAGCTTCTTTTCAATGTAATCTATATTTACTAACTTTAAAAAATATATATTTTTACTTTAAGCCCAATCATCTCTTTCAGAAAATTTCTTAGTATAGCTTTGAGCTTTCGACATCAACATTTAAATCAAAATTTTAAGTTAAATATTGTATTGTAACATTAAATCAAGTTAAGCATATTAGGTTTAAAGGTAGCCTGGACTCACCCACCGCCAGGTTATACATACTATCACTCAATCATGTAAAGAACTGAATTCTTTATTTATGATAACCATAAACATGGCTATTCTATATTTTTATCCAGAAAGGCAATTTTCTCCTATTATCAGTTTTGTTCTTCTCTTATACACAACAACTTGAATTCTATTGCATGAAAGGGCTACAAATATACCCTTAACCAAGCAGAATATACAAATAATTTGCTTTTCAACTTGCACCTAAGATACCAGTACACGTAGCTGGTTCATTAGTTGTCATAGCAATTTGGGGCTAATGCCCAAGCTATGCATAGCAGTTCACATTTTCAAACCTCATATAGAAGGGGTGATTGGGATGTGAAGTGGTAACTACATTCCTGTGAAGCCCATCTCAGTTACAAGTAAATGTATTTACTAACTTTTAAATATTTTTCTCTATAAATGTCCCATTAGCTGAATTTCTGGAGAAGAGAACTTAAAGAAAAACATGATAGCCACACCAGCAATGACCCTTCTTATCCTTGACCCCCAGTATATATGCACAGGGACATACAATCTCACCTGAGAGACGTCCTCAGACTTGAGTTGAAACCCTGTCATGCTGCATTATCTCCCTTACGACATCTTCCTGCCTTGTTTCTCATTTTCACACTATACGGAGCAAAAAATATACAACTTCTATATATTATATATATAAAACCTCTATATGTTTCATACTATTGCAGATTTTTATACTATCAGATTAATGTTTTATATTTTAGCTATCATTTTAAATATGTTACATAAAGCATCTACAAAATTGGTTGCCATTCCCATGGGAAGTATCTGCAGAACTCTAGAAATAAAAATCATCTTTTGTTTACCCCTCCCTTTTTGAGGGGACAGAGGGACTTTCTTCTTTTCCCTGGTCATCATCTTCTCCCTTGGTATCATCCATTATGCATCATTCATTTTTTTCCCTTGCTCCCTATGGTCTTTGGTTATTGAAGTACTCAACAATGTCCAATTTATTGGATATGAAAGGCTGCTAAAATACATCTCACTGAGAAAATGTCATTTATTTTTCCTACTTTTTTCTCTCATACTTTGTGTCAGCTTCACCCAATCAGTGGATAACAAAATTATTTTTAACCAAATGTAAAAGAAAAAAAAAAAAAAAGACGATAACCATAAAGAAAGCACCCTGATTAAAGCATTTTAGACATGAAGAAAAGATTGTTGTGAAAATCTTCTTTTCAAAGAATTTGATTTTATGACCTTAGAATACGGATGATGGCCATGATTTCCAATCTGTGTATCAAGGAATCCTGGAGCACTAAGCAAACTCATGATATACTCTGGGATATTTTAAATGTTTAAGGAAAACATAGCAATACTAGACAGCTGTCATCAACAGTGCAAACTACTAGCTTGAGGTAGTTCACAGTTTCAATATTAGATTGACCTGCATATTCCTTTTGATGACTTCTTATCTTTTTGAAATTGGGTTTTTGGCTTTTTTTTTTTCTTTTTTACGATAAAAAGCACAGGCTGCCTGAAAATGTGGCTTAGGAATAAAGTGACACATTCAGTCAGATTTCAAGGACTGAGATGCTGTTCCGTGTCCAATAGGTATGCAAATAAAAATAAAATGTAAAAGTAAAATAAATTTTTAACTAATTATGGCTGCCTCTAAAGTTCTAATAGCATATCTCAGGGATTTCCTTTGTATCATTATTTTGTCATTATTTTTAAGTAAATTTTTAATTGTGGGAAAAAAATAAAATTTTTTTCTTATAGTTTATCTCTGTTATTTTGCAAATGGTTTCTAAGTTGCTTGATATAAATATTTATTAAGTTATTTGTACTTCTACATAATAAACCAGACTTCAACATATATATATTTGACTTAGGATTGCTGTGGGAAAATTCCTGAGGCATTAAATAAAGGATGTATGAACAAAGAGTTTTGAAACCTCTGGGCAATGTACTGCGATTTCTTCCCAAATACACTGACCAGATTTAATGGAAAAAAAATAGTTTTCACTCATCTGCCAGAAATTGGATCAACTGATAATAGATAAGCAATCTCTTTTTACAGAAACACAGATATCACTGAACTTAACAAAGAGTGCTTCCTAACAATGAGGTTAACAACCTTTGTATTCCTATGCAATATTTCAGCATTAAAAAATGTACATGCTCATGTTACAGATTTCAGGATCACTCAGTCTGTCAACCCCATACTCCATAAATAAAATAATAAAAGAACAGGGGTGCTAAACAGAAAACTTGCCCACAAATATAGCTAACTTGAACATTTTTAGGGTACTTGAAAGATGTTTTGCTAAAGTTAAGTGGGGAGAATAATAATTTTCTAAAAGTTGGGATAATCATTCTTATGTGATAAATAATGTGTAAAGGCCATGAAAGTACCATGTGACAAGTGACTCTAATATGTTAGCCATTGTCTGTAAGAATCTTCACAGTTTTGTGCACTGTGTTGATATTCTTTGAGTGTCCTAATTTTTGTTTCCAATATAAATCCATCATGTAGTGTTGTATATGAAACAATGAATACAAAATATTTCTGAAATTGAAAACTCTATAACAATCCATGACCCAACCTTAAAAAGGCTTTGCTTTCTTTTGTTAAGTGTATAGTTCAGTAAAATATACATCTTTATTGTTGTATGTAAGTTGCACTAAATATATGCTGTCTCAATGCTCTTTTAAAATAACATTTTGTTGAGCAGCTTGTTTTACAAACCAAAAATAATAAATTTCTTTAAATATTTTGAACAAATAGGTTTTTATTTGAGAAAATAAAGGTTGCTCATAACCACCCATCTGTAAATTAACATTAATAACATATAAATACATCTATTATGACATTTTTACACAAACATAAGATGAATCCTAATGAAGATGGGTTTTTTACTTAACAGTGACTCATGAGCATTTTACTCTGTGATGAAATACTCTTTCACTGTTCTTGCAATAGTTTGCTGAGAATGATGGTTTCCAGCTGCATCCATGTCCCTACAAAGGACACAAACTCATCCTTTTTTATGACTGCATAGTATTCCATGGTGTATATGTGCCACATTTTCTTAATTCAATCTGTCACTGATGGACATTTGGGTTGATTCCAAGTCTTTACTATTGTGAATAGTGCCACAATAAACATACGTGTGCATGTGTCTTTATAGCAGCATGATTTATAATTCTTTGGGTATATACCCAGTAATGGGATGGCTGGGTCATATGGTACTTCTAGTTCTAGATCCTTGAGGCATTGCCATACTGTTTTCCATAATGGTTGAACTAGTTTACAGTCCCACCAACAGTGTAAAAGTGTTCCTATTTCTCCACATGCTCTCCAGCACCTGTTGTTTCCTGACTTTTTAATGATTGCCATTCTAACTGGTGTTAGATGGTATCTCATTGTGGTTTTGATTTGCATTTCTCTGATGGCCAGTGATGATGAGCATTTTTTCATGCGTCTGTTGGCTGTATGAATGTCTTCCTTTGAGAAGTGTCTGTTCATATCCTTTGCCCACTTTTTGATGGGGTTGTTTGTTTTTTTCTTGTAAATTTGTTTGAGTTCTTTGTAGGTTCTGGATATTAGCCCTTTGTCAGATGAGTAGATTGCAAAAATTTTCTCCCATTCTGTAGGTTGCCTGTCCACTCTGCTGGTAGTTTCTTTTGCTGTGCAGAAGCTCTTTAGTTTAATTAGATCCCATTTGTCAATTTTGGCTTTTGTTGCCATAGCTTTTGGTGTTTTAGACTGAAGTCCTTGCCCATGACTATGTCCTGAATGGTATTACCTAGGTTTTCTTCTAGGGTTTTTATGGTATTAGGTCTAACATTTAAGTCTCTAATCCATCTTGAATTAATTTTCGTGTAAGGAGTAAGGAAAGGATCCAGTTTCAGCTTTCTACTTGTGGCTAGCCAATTTTCCCAGCACCATTTATTAAATAGGGAATCCTTTCCCCATTTCTTGTTTTCTCAGGTTTATCAAAGATCAGATGGCTGTAGATGTGTGGTATTATTTCTGAGGACTCTGTTCTGTTCCATTGGTCTATATCTCTGTTTTGGTACCAGTACCATGCTGTTTTGGTTATTGTAGCCTTGTAGTATAGTTTGAAGTCAGGTATCGTGATGCCTCCAGCTTTGTTCTTTTGACTTAGGATTGTCTTGGAAATGCAGGCTCTTTTTTGGTTCCATATGAACTTTAAATTAGTTTTTTCCAATTCGGTGAAGAAACTCATTGGTATCTTGATGGGGATGGCATTGAATCTATAAATAACCTTGGGCAGTATGGCCATTTTCACAATATTGATTCTTCCTATCCATGAGCATGGTATGTTCTTCCATTTGTTTGTGTCCTCTTTGATTTCACTGAGCAGTGGTTTGTAGTTCTCCTTGAAGAGGTCCTTTACATCCCTTGTAAGTTGGATTCCTAGGTATTTTATTCTCTTTGAAGCAATTGTGAATGGAAGTTCATTCATGATTTGGCTCTCTGTTTATCTGTTACTGGTGTATAAGAATGCTTGTGATTTTTGCACATTAATTTTGTATCCTGAGACTTTGCTGAAATTTCTTATCAGCTTAAGGAGATTTTGGGCTGAGACGATGGGGTTTTCTAAATATACAATCATGTCATCTACAAACAGGGATAATTTGACTTCTTCTTTTCCTAATTGAATACCCTTGATTTGTTTCTCTTGCCTGATTGCCCTAGCCAGAACTTCCAACACTATGTTGAATAGGAGTGGTGAGAGAGGGCATCCCTGTCTTGTGCCAGTTTTCAAAGGGAATGCTTCCAGTTTTTGCCCATTCAGTATGATATTGGCTGTGGGTTTGTCATAAATAGTTCTTATTATTTTGAGATAAGTTCCACCAATACCGAATTTATTGAGCGTTTTTAGCATGAAGGGCTGTTGAATTTTGTCAAAGGCCTTTTCTGCATCTATTGAGATAATCATGTGGTTTTTGTCTTTGGCTCTGTTTATATGCTGGATTATGTTGATTGATTTGCATATGTTGAACCATCCTTGCATCCCAGGGATGAAGTCCACTTGATCATGGTGGATAAGCTTTTTGATGTGCTGGTGGATCCGGTTTGCCAGTATTTTATTGAGGATTTTTGCATCGATGTTCATCAAACACCGCATGTTCTCACTCATAGGTGGGAACTGAACAATGAGATCACCTGGACTCGGGAAGGGGAACATCACACACCGGGGCCTATCACAGGGAGGGGGGAGGGGGGAGGG
>NC_045444.1:27407604-27408222 GCF_002776525.5 Piliocolobus tephrosceles | reverse complement strand
CAAACAGGGATAATTTGACTTCTTCTTTTCCTAATTGAATACCCTTTATTTCTTTCCCTTGCCTGATTGCCCTAGCCAGAACTTCCAACACTATGTTGAATAGGAGTGGTGAGAGAGGGCATCCCTGTCTTGTGCCAGTTTTCAAAGGGAATGCTTCCAGTTTTTGCCCATTCAGTATGATATTGGCTGTGGGTTTGTCATAAATAGTTCTTATTATTTTGAGATAAGTTCCACCAATACCGAATTTATTGAGCGTTTTTAGCATGAAGGGCTGTTGAATTTTGTCAAAGGCCTTTTCTGCATCTATTGAGATAATCATGTGGTTTTTGTCTTTGGCTCTGTTTATATGCTGGATTATGTTGATTGATTTGCATATGTTGAACCATCCTTGCATCCCAGGGATGAAGTCCACTTGATCATGGTGGATAAGCTTTTTGATGTGCTGGTGGATCCGGTTTGCCAGTATTTTATTGAGGATTTTTGCATCGATGTTCATCAAACACCGCATGTTCTCACTCATAGGTGGGAACTGAACAATGAGATCACCTGGACTCGGGAAGGGGAACATCACACACCGGGGCCTATCACAGGGAGGGGGGAGGGGGGAGGGGGGGGGGA